>NW_026936742.1:327500-582500 GCF_032062105.1 Saccostrea cuccullata
TCCTTAAAGTTTACTGAATATAGAAGTCGATGGCAAACTGACAAACAGCTAACTGACTTGCAGAATGACTTCAGATTTTCCATTGCCAACCCCTATTTATGCAGTTTTTATTCATCTTTCGCATATATATGGAGTTGATGTCCCCTGCGTGCGTGATTTAATATACATTTTGCGTATGGCCAATCTTTAAACCTATGGTGTCTTTTGAAAATTAATTTGATGTTAAAAGCTTTAACAGTCTCGTTTGTAGAGAGCGTTCTTTATATAGTGATTATTTTTTCGAAACGCCACCCATTGTTTTTTTTTTCAGGCATCTTTCATAGAATTGTGTAGCTACCACTTTCAGTTTGAAAAAAATATCAACCCTTTTAATTTTGTCTGATCAAAAATGTACATTTTGTGTTAATTAAGAAAGTCCAAGGCTTGAATGGGCTTTAAATTATATTTGTATTTCATGTTTAAGTTCTCAACAGTACGAGTGTCCGTAACTTTACCCTACCCACAGTTCGTATTATTGCATTTTGTGGGTGATTATTGTTTGTTCTTTTCATCATTCTATATAAAATACAATTGCATTCTCCTGATAATGTTTCTATTTTTTATTTTATATCTACAATTGCGAGACAGACGTGTTCCCCCTTTTTTACTGTACATCGTATAAGCTGACACTCCAAGAAAAACAAAGAAATTTTAATAATAGTTCAATGATAGTCTTTGACAATAAGATACCAATTTTATTAATTCGGTGATTAGGTATCCATATTAAAATATTTCAGTAACAATTATAAGCAAAACTGTGTTTATGCACAATCACCATAGCAAACTAATTAAATCATAATTCTGTTTTATTGTATTATTCTTTCTTTCCATTTTTATGGTTTTGTTTCTGTTTTCTAAGTTTGTATTAATTATTCCTAAGCCACGCCCACTACCTATCAGAAATACTGTCAAAATACTCAAAATAATTTGATGATAATACTGTTAAAATACTCAAACTAAATTAATGAAAATGATGTGACGGGGAAATAAATATTTCCACTATTTTTGTAGCATGATTAAAGAAAGCAAAAACAACAAAAAAAGAATGATTTCTTAATAAACGATATTTTTCTCTATCTATGTTATTCTATTAAATATTAAAGATTTAAACTGAATATTGAAGTGCTTTTCAATAAAATTGATACCTCTAGGAAAAATTGTAAGTGTTTTGATGAGATTGGGAAAAAATTGGAACCTTTCTTTGATATTAAGCTATTTGAGTAAATGATTCCATTTCATTCTGTAACAAAGTCTACAAATGGAAAAAAAAGTTACGGTTTCAGAACTTCCCAATCTTTTCAATACTCGTTTACTCAATGCTTGAAGTACGATTAATTTTGAAACCGAACGGGTTAATGACAGTTTATTTCATGTTGCAGAGAATTTTGGTACGTGGTTTTAAGTCAGTCAGAAATATTCTCTTTCAAAACCTTCCACAAGTACAACTCAGTTGCACTGTAAAGTTTCATAGTTTACTTAAAAGTGCAGTGAACATTAAGGGAAATAAAGAAGTACATGAAAACAAAATATAGTTAACCTATAGGACAGAAGATTAAAAAGACGTACATCATATGAATTTAAAGGGTTCTTCGCGTGAGAACCTTCCTTTGATTAAACCTCTATTTACCATTCAAAAAATATACATTTATATTAGTTTCAAGGTGCATCTTTCCTGTTCAAAAATGCATAATATCTATTTTTATCCATATCCTTTTTATAGAATGGTACATAGAGGTGCATAAATAATATGATTGGTTTCTGTACATAATTTTACTGTCTGTATAGATGACATAGAGGTGCATAAATAATATGATTGGTTTCTGTACATAATTTTGCTTCTGTATAGATGTTTTCAGGACCATAATGTAATCAAGTTTTGAAACTAATTGTGCTTTTATTTTTGTATAAAGGTTATTGTTATAGTAAAATCATAAAATGAAGGTTAATAATTTAAAAAGTCATATGAATTTCAATAACTCATGAATTACAGAAAACGAAATAAGTTAATGACAGGTTATTTGATGCAACAGAGATTTCAACTATCTTAATTTTATGTCATCAAGTAAAAGAATGACATCTTACCAAAAAGCCTTTTTTGGGTAGTGTTGTGTATGCCATAGTTTATACTCATTCATACCAATTGTTAGATCTTTCGTTTTATGATAAATTTGAACACAAAATCTTTTGTCTACCCGGTCAATGCATGGGACTCATGTATGTACGATGCGTTTGATCAACGAGAATTGATTATAATTTTTGAAAATTTTCAACCTTGGCTACATACTTTCTTAGTATATTGAAATTTTAAAATGAGCTCGCGAATATTTTCATCACTCTCATATCCACTACAAACCATACATAATCTCTTCTCTCTCTCAAGTAAAATTTGGATAAGTTGATGATACAACAGTCTCATTCAAAGTCAAAATGGTCGATACATGAACTTGCACTTGTATGTAAATACAACTTGTTCATAAAGATTACTATGTGGAAAGACTTATATGATTGAAAACAAAATGAAAAATCATTATGTGACTGGTTGACAGGGGATGTTTAATCCTCTATTGCACCCAATCCTACATTTGATTATTTCAGGGATCCTCTGGTCTTGAGGACATAATACAAACTTTTGTAACAACGTGCGTTATGTTTAAATAAGTTCAAAGTTTCACAAAAATGATATTTAAAGTGAAAAATATTTGTATAGATTACCGTATTATGAATAAGGATAGTTTCAGAAGGGTAGATTTTTTAACATTACAGAAGGTTTACAATTTCTTTATACTCTAGAAATATATTATTTGAATCATTATCAATAAAATTAGGCAAAAAAAAAAATATAAGAGACATGTCTCTGAAAATATATACCAATCCAGGCAAAAAACTTTTGGATTGTATCATCTGTCCTTAACTTTTAATGATTTATTAACATATGTGCTTGATTACTGTTTCTTTTTTTTTTTGTATATGTATTTTACTTTGAATATCTAGCATAAAGTTATGTATGTCCGGGACCAGTAGGAAAAATTGGATCAAACAAAGCATCCCATTTCTTTCATTATTATTCTCCTTATTTTAAAGATAAAGCGATAAAGGGTATACTAGTATTTGATTCGATAAAATTAGAAATATAATCCTATGAGACATGGAGGACATATATCTGTGTATAAATCAAAGATGGAAATTGTAGTTTCTCAATTCATTAAATAAATTTCTTTGTTTTTTAAATTTTTCCTCAATAAATTTTAAAAATAAAACAAAGTAAGACATTTAAAGTTCACACTCCTCATTTTCTCTTTTATAGCAATGTTGCAATCTCTTGATTAAATAATCTTTCAGAAAATGAAAGAGGCATTATCATCTCTCTCCACACTCATTATAAAAATAACACGATTACTAGTATCTTAAGGGCACATGTTTAAAAAGAGATTAGAAATATTATCTTTACAAAGCTTCTACATGTACATCTCAACTATATTTTAATGTTTTTAAGGTTATTCTAAAGTACAGTACACAACAAAAACAGAGGGGTACATGAAAAACCAAATACAAATTAACCCATAGGGCAGAGGATTAAAAATACGTACAACAGATGAATTCATATATAGTTTTTCGCGTGAGAACCCTCTTTTTATTCAATCTTCATTTATCATTGAAAAGTACAGATTTATACTAGTTTCACGGTGCATCTTTTCTGTTAAAAAACACAATATCTGATTTTTTATTCATACTTTGAAAAAAAAAAAAGAAATTCATATCTTTTCGTATTTGTTTCCGTACATATTTTATTTTTTTCTGTATCAATGTTTTTGGACGATAGTGTCAACAAGTTTTGTAAACTAACTGTATAAATAAAGGACATCATAATCGTTATTACTTTTTGAAAAGGATTTCTACTCCTAGGTTTCAAAAATGGAACATTTTTCTTATAATTTCCATTAAATCTTGTGAAAATTGAGTGCACCATGTAGTTTCTGGAAGCGACCAAAGAAAAAAACCAAGATTTATACTAATTCCTACGTTGGACTTTTTAAAGATACTAAGTAATTGTTATCTTTAATATTACGATGCTAAAAATAAAACATTAATGTGAATCAGATGTGATGCTGATGGTTTACAAGGTATTATTTTAAATACTCAGTAGTCCTGCCTAACGTCTCAACAAAGCTCTTAAGCCAAATAAAAAAATCAGAGGATGACGTCTAAATGATAAAATACTAGTATATAAAATAATTTCATTTTTAAACAAAATATACAAAAAACATCTCATAGTTTATCACTTTTCTTACACAGATCATTGATTATGAACATTATAGTGATGTTTTTCTTTTTTCTGATATATTTTATAAGAGCTTAAAAAAATAAATTCATGGATGTTTTGCACTACCATAGATGCAAATGGACAGTGCGTAAGTAGCCTGAGGGTGTACTTAGTTCATGTGCGGGTGAGTAGACTATATAAGGCGATTATGCAGAGCCACCTCAGCAGAAAACACCGATCGTGAGGATGAAGACCCTACTGTCTCTGGCTCTTGTGGTGCTGGCCGTCCTGTCCTGCGAAGCTTTCAGGGTAAGAGTGTTTGAAACATTATTTATTGAACTAATTTACTGTTCGTTATCTCCATATATTTCACTGAACTAATTTATTAAACTAACAACAATGGATGAAACTTTGTGTCATTCTGTTAACTGAAAGTTTACTGAAAGGTGATTCCGTCATTCCGTGAGCTTTCCGGACCTTTCAGTGACAATTCAGTGGACTGAAGGGTTCGGTATCATCCTGCAGGAGGTGTCCGCTTTACTCTTCTTAAAGTAATAATATCTTCATCCTTTTTCATTGAAATACGATAAAGATTGATATTAAGGACACAGTTGTGTCAAAGCTTTGCATATAATATATTTTAAGCGTCGAATTAAACAAATAATGATATGCAGAGATGTTAAATCTTTTATACAAAAAGCAGCAAGTTAAAAATCTACTACCGTAACTATTTTGTTTGAAATTTCTACACGGAATACAGATTTCACAAAGTTCAAAAAGATCTGATACTTTTCTAAAAGTGACCTTGAAAACAGATATCATCGATTCTATGTCTCCCTCAAAAATTTAAACTCCGTAAACTTAATACAGCAATCATTTTTCGCTAAAGTTCTAAACAGTCTTAATCATTATCTCGGGAGTGAAATACGTTAAACTGTTAAAACAAATTGTAATTTTATCTTTTGTCGAAAATTTCTATTTTATTGCTAAAACTTGACCTCCGTAACAATAAATCCAACAAAATTTTTAGGTCACCTATCCGTTTTTGTCCGTCGTCGTGCGTGAACATTTGAACATTTTCAGCTTCTTCTCTGCAACCACTCAGCCAGTTTCAACAAATTTGGCATAAAGCATCTATGGGTAAAGGGGAACAAAAATTTTGAACTTCATGGTCCCTCCCCCCCCCCTCTGGGGCCTGAGGGGTGGGGCCAAAACCACTTAAATTAATGCAATCTTTAAAAATCTTCTTCTTTATCCCTGGACATCAAGCAGTCAAACTGTTGGTATGATTGTAATCAGCACTGAGTCCTCTACTAAAATTGTGAAATACATGGCCCGGGATCAGGGGTTCTAGTGCTAGGGAGGGCTAATAGGTTATTTAGGGAAAATGCATTATTTTTTTTGAAAATCTTTTTCTCTGCACCTGGGCCTTAAGGAAAATAACTAAGTACACAGTTATGTTGAATAAAGCTGCCTCTTCCAAAATTGTGAAGTTCATGGCCCCGAGATCAGGGCTCTGGTGAAAGGGCGGGGTTCTATTAATTATATAGTGAAAATGCATATATTGTTTTTGAAAATCTTTTTCTGTGCTCCTGGGTATTAAACAAACTAACCAAGTACAAAGTTATGATGAGCAAGAATATCTCTTCCAAAATTGTGAATTTCATGGCCCCTGGGTTGGGAGTTCTGGGGTTAGGGTGGAATTCTATTGGTTATACAGTGAAAATGGATTAATTCTTTAAAAATCTTTTCCTCTGCTCCTGGGTATTCAATAAACTAACCAAGTACATAGTTACATGTATGTTGCATAAGGCTGCCTCTTCCAAAATTGTAAATTTCAGGACCCCAGGTTCAGGGTTTCTAGGCCCCAGCTAGGGTTAGGGCGGGGCTTTATTGATTATATAATGAAAATACATTAATTATTTTAAAATCTTCTCTGCTCCTGGGTATTAAACCAGTGAACTATGTACATAGATATATGATGAGGAAGGATTCCTCATACAGATTTGTGAATTTCAGGGCCCCTGGGTCAGGAGTTTTGGTGTTAGGGTGGAGCTCAAATGATTATATAGTGAAAATGCATGAATTCTTTGAAAATATTTTCCTTTGCTCCAGGGTATTATGCCTTTGACCTAAGTACATATTAGTTATGATTAAAGATGTCCCTTCCAGAATGATTAATTTCAGGGCCCCTAGGCCTGGGTCTGAGGTACTTGGGGTTGGGGTTACATAGTCTGAAAATAAATTAATGCTTTGAAATCTGCTCTATGGAATTAATCAACATTTATGATGAAATAAAATCAATAATAAAATTTTATAGATTTTGAAATATGTGGTCCCATGGTCAGTGGTTCCTGTGGGATGGACTGCACAACTAGTTCTAAAGTGGAAGTGCATTTTCTCTTTGTTTATATGATCTTCCTGTGGGTATTAAGGTCAAGATCTAGAAAGGTGCCCACAGATTTATCAAATTTGGGAAATAAATTCCTTTATTGATGCTTTACAAATTTAGCTTGGTCAAATAAGGTGTTTCGGGGCATGATTTGTAGGTAAACAAGATGACAAACTGTATTTTAAACTGTCATTTTCAATGAAAAATTAAGAAAACCACTCATTAATATGGGAGGTTGTTTTTGCATATTCGACAAAGGAAATGTATCAAGATTGCCTACAGTCTCTCAGAAAACAGTAATTGGTATGTTCATTGCCTCCTCTTTAAATCAATATCAAATTTAATATAGGTATCCAGTTTACTTTTCATATGATTTCAAATTGAACGTCGTGAAAATACCCTATTTTCTACATAATTCTGCTAAATCCGTAAAGTACGGGAAAAAGAACGTTGAAATTGATTATGACGTCTTAATGGGTCTAGCACCAAAAAATTGGTCTAAAGTTATTTACTAGATGTTGACCTTAAGTAACCAAAGTAAGCAAGATAAGTGTATAGTTATGATAAGCAATGGTGCCTCTTTCAAAATTGTAAATTTCATGGCCTTTGGTTTAAAACACGAACCAATTCAAGTGTTAGAAAGTTGTTACATGATACTCAGGTGACCTATAAGGCCCGTAGGCCTCTTGTTTTCTGACATTTTATCTTAATATTAATACCAAATTAAAGCAAAATCTTAGCAATCGTATTTACGCCTTGGACACTAAATATAAAAAAAAAAACAAACAAAGAAAAATGGTCAAATCATGCTTTTAAATATTCCTGTTTAGGCATTAATTTCCGCAGTATTACTTTCAAACGTAGGATGTATTTCAAACTATTTTTTTTTCATGTAAAGAACCACGAATTTCCTAATAAATCTTTCGAATATTTTTTTTCTATTGAAGATTAAACGAGCTCAAAATGATGAAGAAATTGATTTGGAAAAGTTGATCAGAAGCCTGGAAATAATAGGTAAGACTTTTTATGAGCAACTGTTACAATCTTTTTTTATTGCAATAGATATAGCTTCACAGATATTAATGCAAAAATAAACTAAATATCTTAATACAGAACAGAGAGGACGCGGTGGTTTCCCACCTCCACCAACCACTGAAGCAAGCAGAAAGAGAGGACGCGGTGGTTTCCCACCTCCACCAACCACTGAAGCAAGCAGAAAGAGAGGACGCGGTGGTTTCCCACCTCCACCAACCACTGAAGCAAGCAGAAAGAGAGGACGCGGTGGTTTCCCACCTCCACCAACCACTGAATCAAGCAGAAAGAGAGGAAACGAAGGTTTCCCACCTCCCCCAACCACTGAATCAAGCAGAAAGAGAGGAAACGAAGGTTTCCCACCTCCACCAACCACTGAAGCAAGCAGAAAGAGAGGACGCGGTGGTTTCCCACCTCCACCAACAACTGAAGCAAGCAGAAAGAGAGGACGCGGTGGTTTTCCACCTCCACCAACCACTGAAGCAAGCAGAAAGAGAGGAAACAAAGGTTTCCCACCTCCCCCAACCACTGAATCAAGCAGAAAGAGAGGAAACGAAGGTTTCCCACCTCCACCAACCACTGAAGCAAGCAGAAAGAGAGGAAACAAAGGTTTCCCACCTCCCCCAACCACTGAAGCAAGCAGAAAGAGAGGAAACGAAGGTTTCCCACCTCCCCCAACCACTGAAGCAAGCAGAAAGAGAGGACGCGGTGGTTTCCCACCTCCACCAACCACTGAATCAAGCAGAAAGAGAGGAAACGAAGGTTTCCCACCTCCCCCAACCACTGAAGCAAGCAGAAAGAGAGGACGCGGTGGTTTCCCACCTCCCCCAACCACTGAAGCAAGCAGAAAGAGAGGACGCGGTGGTTTCCCACCTCCACCAACAACTGAAACAAGCAGAAAGAGAGGACGCGGTGGTTTCCCACCTCCACCAACCACTGAAGCAAGCAGAAAGAGAGGACGCGGTGGTTTCCCACCTCCACCAACCACTGAAGCAAGCAGAAAGAGAGGACGCGGTGGTTTCCCACCTCCACCAACAACTGAAGCAAGCAGAAAGAGAGGACGCGGTGGTTTCCCACCTCCACCAACAACTGAAGCAAGCAGAAAGAGAGGACGCGGTGGTTTTCCACCTCCACCAACCACTGAAGCAAGCAGAAAGAGAGGAAACAAAGGTTTCCCACCTCCCCCAACCACTGAATCAAGCAGAAAGAGAGGAAACGAAGGTTTCCCACCTCCACCAACCACTGAAGCAAGCAGAAAGAGAGGAAACGAAGGTTTCCCACCTCCCCCAACCACTGAAGCAAGCAGAAAGAGAGGACGCGGTGGTTTCCCACCTCCACCAACCACTGAATCAAGCAGAAAGAGAGGAAACGAAGGTTTCCCACCTCCCCCAACCACTGAAGCAAGCAGAAAGAGAGGACGCGGTGGTTTCCCACCTCCCCCAACCACTGAATCAAAATGAAAGCGAGTAATGAACGATGTTTACACTGAAGCAAGATATTTTAAATAGAAGGATATTCTAGTGATCTTTTTGCCTGGTATGTCTGATTTTTTTTATATAGCACAAAGGCCTTTTAACAATAAAATTTGGTAATTAGCATGTTTGTTGCTTTGTTTTAAGAGAATGGGATGGTTTGGATCCAATCAATAGTTTTTATCCCAAGGTTTTTAACTCATTTTAGTATTTAAATAGTATTCATTTATTTTAAACTAAAAATAATAGTGGATCTAACAACAGTTAGCCAAAATATGATCAAAATATTAAAAGTACTGACAAGGTTATTACAACGACCATAGAATGTGCAAAATGCTGACTTCATACTATATTATTTAATTAAATCCCTGTAACATCAAATTATCTGTTACAAGCTTGCCTTAGTTTAAAATGTGTTCGCACTCGGAGCATGCTCTTGATTATCAAATAAGTTGGGAAATCCAAACATCATGTGTCATACAGTTTATTGCTATATTTGGCCTTTAGTCAATAAAACATCCAACTACGAGTATATACCTGTTAGACGCTTTGATGTTAATTTCAAGTTCATTATGTTCTTTTGAAACGTATGGAAGTCCTTTTGAACCTATGAAAAATTGAATTCAATATAACACATTTTCGAATTCATTATAACGAATTTAATTCGTTATAACGAATTCAAAAAATTTCTGTAGCAAATATTTTTTATGACAAATTCTAAAAATATCGAATTCAATACGTCAGAATGCTTTCGACAAATCGTTATATCAAATCAATTTATATTTTTCTATAGGCCTGTTTTATAACACATTCTAAGAATATCGAATTAAATTCGTCAGAATGAATTCGACAAATCGTTATATCAATTTGATACAATTATATTTTTCAATAGGCCTGATTGTTGAATGAGATTAAACGAATTTTATTTGTTAAAACAAATTTTAGAATTTGTTTAAACGCATTTGATTTGTTACAACAAGTTTTAGAATTCACTTAAACGAATTGAATTCGTTGCAATATTTTTTTTAATAACACCAACCTGGTGTCTATTAAAAACGTTGAACAAATTTAACTTTAAGCTAGATATTAAGGAAGCCCATTAAGGACCTATCAAAAATATTTTTGATCGAATTAGTTAATCGAATTTAATTCGTTTAACAGTTTCTTTGAATTCTTTGTAACAAATTCAAAAAATTATAATAAGGAATTTTGAAATTAGTCATAATTTTGAAAATAGTCATTACAAATTAAAATCATTTAAACAAATTCTAAAATATGTTATTACGAATTAAATTCCTTTCATCAAATTCAACAATCAGGGCCCTCAAATTCATTCATTTTTCCAGAGAGAGAGAGAGAGAGAGAGAATTTTTCGTGATATAAATACCGTTTCTCGTTTTATACACTCTTATTTGGTGAGATAATGAAATAGGTGTTTAAGAGGAGTCATTCGATCACTGATGTGAAATAATCCCCCTTTTTTATACGGGTCATTCCATTTCGCCCAGTACAGTTGTTCATTGAAAGTAATAAACCTACAGAAAGGCTTTTCAGTCATTTACCTTTAAATGATACAAAATACATTTTAAATAAAATTAAAATTATTTCAGCATGTCTTTGTGAAAGACTGTATGTATTTCATGAATCTTCGATCTATACAGACCATACATTTAACACAGGGATTGTAACCTATGGTTACCCTCAATGACACAAAAAAAAAAATCAAGAAAATACACATTCATTGTCAAAATATACATTTTAGGTTAAACCATCTTTTAAATGAAAAGAGTTTGCAACATTCCTTAATATTCATAAGAATTCAAATCTGAGTAAGGGTTTACTCTAATGACTAAATTGCGAACAAGGTTAAAAAATATTTGTTAAATAGGAATACTTACATAAATCCAGATGGGTTTCCCTGTGTTATGGATAAAGTTCGTCGCGCCTATTATTCTTCACGGAGTTTTTGTTCGCTGCGTCGGTAAGTCATTACATTTTCTCATTCGGATCAACACAGATTTGAGAATAATTAATCCAGTTAAAATTTGTTAAAACTTTTATTCAAAACCATCTTTTTTATAAGTCCAATAATTTCAACGTTAAAGATGATTTTAAACATTATATAGGAATACTGAAAAATAATGGGAAAAGGGAAAACTAAAATTATTTTATCTCAGAAATTTTCCCTGCCATTCTTTGAATTTTTCTTTTATTATACATTGCTTTAACATTGGAAGGAGAAGGGGGTATGTAATGATTGTTGTTATTATTGATTTATTTCCTTATCCTTAAAAATATATAACAAACTAGAGGTACTGTGAGCGATGAGCTCACTAAATGATACCCCCCGACTCCATAAAGTTATAATGGCAAAGTCAATGTTTTGCTGTGGCCGTGAAACCCAAAATATGTGTCGGATCAAAAAGTAAAATAGGAGGTGCACAGTGGCAATATGTAATAAAGATTCTATGAAAGTTTCATCAAATTTCATTCAGTGGTATGAGAGGAGTTGCGGATAAGAGATGGGTACCCCAAACCGGACGGAATTAACGATTACTATATACCCTCCCGCTTTTCAAGCGGGGGGTATAATAAACAAACAACCAAGTTTACACAAAATGCACGGCATGTTTTTTTTTCTCAAGCTATGAATAAAATTTCCCATCGTTTAAATATAGGCGCCAACACGGCACCAGATTGCAACCCAACCACACGACTGGTGTCGATTTCGGAATCAGTTGCTCCTTCTACCACTGTGGTGAGTTTAGGATGTGTTGACGTCGATACCGGAGCAGACGGCACGCTGACATGTTCTATCATTTCTGGAAACGGCGAAGCTGCTTGGGAGCTCGGTACTTCCTGCGATTTGAAAACTGTTACACAACCCGGATTTTGATTTTGGAACTCGATCATACTCGGTAACACAAATTTTACAATCTTAAAATTACTAATGGTTCGAAATCGATTTTACTCAATTTCTTATACATTTAACGATATTTACAAAAATAAATTAATTTCATTTTTTTTTTAAGTTGGGCATTCGAGTTGCTGATGGAGGGACCCCTTCATTAACAAGTGACGTCACAATCAACATAGAGGTATTATCAGCTAATGACAACATCCCCGTGTTTACTGGCGTGCCATACAGTGTAACAGTCCCTGAAAACCAGGCAACAAACGTGATGATGTTAGGTATCGCCGTCACAGATGACGACATCATCCTTGTCAATGGAATGGATGAAGTGCAGGGCTACAAAATTACTATAACAGGTAATAATAGAATGCTACAAATTACACCTTTATCCTGCAACTACCCCTTGCATTGACCTAATAAAGGTAACCTAATAAACCAAAGCTTTATCCGCGGTCACTACCCTAATAAAGCCTCGTGCATGTATTCCGACGTTCTAAAAGCATTTTGACGTCACGTATACTGCAATGTTTACGCCATGGCGTCATAGTTTCAACTGCAGAGATGTGCCTAAATCTGTCGGAAATAGCTCGTTTTGGACGTTCAAATGTAAAATTTTGTTGCAGGATAAACAAAATACATGATAACTGTCTTGAAATATAAGCGATATTTGGGCTTGGGTCGAAAACGTAAGAGGGCTCGGCAAGCCTCGACCTCTATCACGTTTTCTTACCCTCGCCCAGATATCGCTTATATTTCCAGACAGTAACCATGTATTTTATATATACAGGTAATAATAAAATGGTGTAAATTACACCTATAGTGGTAAAGATATGAAGAAGAAAAAAAACATATTAGATAATACTTAAAAAGGAAAAATAAAAATAAGAATGGCTGCTGACTTCTGAGAACTAAGAATATGTAATAGCCAAAAATAAAAATAATGAAAACAAAAACAATATGCAGGGGTGAAATGGGAATAAAAAATAGTTTAAAATACCTAATGAAAGTTTTGACTGTCGAATAAACTGCAATACATGATTTCAACAAAGCAAATTAAATTCATCTTTTTTTTTTAAATATTTATCAGGCGGAACGGGAGCAGACAAATTCTTCATAGGAGACATGTCTGGACTTTATCTGAGAAAGAGTCTTGATTATGAAGTGACGCAATCACACAACCTCACCATTGTCGTCACGGATCAGGGATTGTTACCTCAGCAACAAGCGACCTCAAACATTCTGGTGACCGTTCAGGACATAAATGATAACACACCAGTATGATCATTATAAAACTTTGAAAGATCTGATTTTTTTTTTATAGTTTTAGGGAAAATGTATTATTGTAATAATGAGGATTTTTCATTATGTACCCAAAATAATATTTCAATTTAAATGAATCTTGAAAACTGTTCGTTATCTCCATATGTTTCATGCATGAGATTTTCTCCATTAAAAAAAGGGGTTTTATTACCATTGTATGATCCAAACAATTTTCTCTACAGAAATGCACAAACAGTTATGTCTTCCTCAGCATATCTGAGGACCAAAAAGCCACATCCGTCTTGACCACACTCACGTGTACCGATGCAGATAGTGGAGCCGGCGGAACTTTGACCTATTCCATTGTTTCTGGGAACGCAGCCGGGGCTTTTGATGTGCAGAATAATGCAGAAAATTGTGACGTCAGACTTGTAACTGATGGAATAATAGACTTTGAAACTCCTTCAAATGCAGCATTTCAAGTGAGTGTTTCTTCAATCAAAAGAGGTATATTGTAGCCTTTGAGTCAAATGATTTCTAAGAGATTACACACAAATCGACAAATTCTTATTAAATAATAATTTTTAAACAAGCACATAATTTAATTTTTATTCTAAAGTTAGTGGTGCGTGCAACGGACGGAGGCATTCCACAACTCTCGAGTGACGTCACGATAGACATTGAAATCTCATCTGTTAACGAGATGACTCCGTCATTTCATCAGACAACGCCATCTGTTGACGTGAGCGAAAGTACGCCAGTTGGGACCCTTCTCTATCAGCTGACTGTACAGGAAACAGATAAGATAGACTCAGCCAATGCACAGTCGACTGTATCTACCATTCAAGGTTCACTGATTTACGATTGTTTGATTTAGAATTTTGAATATCTAAATAGAGCTTCCTAAAATGCTAGTAAAGATTCATTGAATGTACCGTCTCGGTAGAATTATCTAAAAAGAGTTAACTACTTTGTAGTACTAATGTTGAAGATTCTATTGTTGATTAAAAAAAATAGCCTGATTTAATTTTGACGAAATTTTCTTTAGCTTGTTATATCTTGAATCATTAATTACTTGATTTAGAATTTACATCATATTTTAGAAATTTTAACTCAAGTAGCCTATATGCACCACCGTGTGCCGGTGACGGGCTTCAAAACAAGACCTACCAGGTATATGTATACTCGGCATTCGGGCAAGTGCGGGTTCCTTATTGTGCAGTCACCCAGAGTGGCAATGCGGCTTAGGTCTTCAGTGGAGTAGCTACCATGTATGCTTGTATGCTCGAGCATGCACATCATTTTGCCAAAAAAAGAAAAGAAAGTAACAAAATAAAATAAATAAATAAATAAATAAATAATATGATGCATGAAAAAAATGATAAATATAAGTACATGTAATCGGTGAAATAAGAAACCAACCACTGCGAATTTTCTTTACATGTTTTATTTATATGAGTTCGAAAATTGTTAAGGCGGGTAAGGTCAAAAAGATTATTGATTTTTAAGGCATTTCCACCCTCGTGTGATGGCATAGCTTTTTGAAAGAAAAAGTTTTTTCTAGTAGAAATATATCGTTTGAAAGGTGTAATGAAAAATGTTATTTAGTAAAATAATTTAAAAATGAATATTTCCGTTATTTAATCAATTACTCAATCTTTAAAAAGTTTTCCCGCAGTGAAAAACTCCTTCTTATGTACCTTCATCCAGGAAATTTCTGTATTGTACTTCTAAAACAGAAATTTTTCCTGATATTCATAGTTCAAGCATATTAAAAAGTAAGAATTAATTTGGAACGTTCAGCATTTTGTCATGTTCTAAATTTTGAATTTACCGGGTGAGAGTAAAGCCAAATTTCGTATTTACTCCCACCTGGTAAATTCAAAATTCAGGACATGACAATTTATTAGAATTATGTATTTTAACCATGCAGCCAAATGTAACATAATTTTTAATATACTTTTACTTATTAATCTAAACGGTTTTTAATGAAAGTAAATGCATTTTTCTACATTGAACCCATAGAATTATAAATGTGGATATGCCTTAATCATCTAATTTTCGCAACTCAGATTGGTCTATTCAACACTAAAATTTAATTTGTTGATAGATGCTAATAAACTACGACAGCCCGTACATACTTCAACGTTAAGATTTAAAATTTAAAAAAAAGTCTCTCTACTATTATAATAATCTCAATGAGATCAGTAGAAACTAAACATTTTGGTTTATTATACTTTCATGTTAAATACTAAAATCTGATTGGTTTAGACGCAGTTAACAATCCGTTCTATTACCCTAAGCCTTAACAACGCATGTGACAACGGATAACACAACGGTAATGCCACATGCGTGGATATTATGCGCGTACGGTTCACCGTAGAATTCTCAAAACGTCAGTTGCGCGTTTGAAAGAACTGGAATAAACTTGACGTCAATAAAAGCTTGCGTCCGATGTAGCTTACTTGAAAACAACAAACGACAGACGAAACATGCTTGCGAGTGCAGAAATAACGAAACTTTATATGATAAAAGACTCTTAGAGTGTCAAACAAACAATAAAAAGGTCAGTAAATCTTTTTCGAAGTAGCGAGGAGTTTGAAAGCTTTGTAAACGTGAACGTAAAGATGATCGACGATTTTTTTTTTTGCTGACTTAATTTAAGAAGACATTCAGTATAATAACATAAATGTTGCCTGCTTTGGAGGGTAACAATTGAAATTGACACCCCTTGGGGAACCACTGTCAACCTCCTCTGACGCGTCAGTTGACAATGATTTTCCTTGGGGTGTCAATTTCAACTGTTACCCTCCAAAACAGGCACCATTTATATACTGGTGTCTGAACAAAATTTTTAGTCTCGACGGATCTCTCCAAGATTACTATCATAAAGGTTCCTTGGTTTTATTTCTAATATAAAGCGGGTCAAGACATGTATTTTCATTTATTTTATGATTTTATAAGTGTTTAAATCGTCAGAATCCAGGAGCTTCCGGGGGCTTCGCCCCCTGGATCCCTACCCACTGGGGGCCTCAGGGCGGCCCCAGACCCCTTGCCAATTTTAGCATGCACTTCATTTTGAGCCTAGCTACGCCGGTGGTCTTAAAAATCATATCTGAAAAACCCGTTACTTTCACTCTTAATGTAGAACACTGGGCAAAGTCACTACGTATGTTGACGTCTTAGATTTGACGCGTTTGCGCGGCAAACAAGAATCAAACCAGGGCCTCCCAATCACGAGGCGCATGCCCAGCCACTAAGCTACCACACTGTTTGGGCCATATTCTTGAGTTTAAATTTTGCACAGGATAACAGAGGGAACTTTAATTTTTTTGAAGCAGGACTAAGGTAACACAGTTGAGCATTTTATCCCATGGATCTCATTTTTAATGCTGTTACAAGTATTCGAGGAACATAAAATGCCATCTAGGAAAAGTATTAATTTTGCAATTTAGTTTTTTAAAAATCCATTGGATATCTACTTGAACTGTTAAAATTATAAAGTATGGTTATGATTATTCAAGGAAAGATATAAAATTCATTTTGATTTTTTTTTTTGCCTTCCTAATTTTAACCATTAAAGGAGATGGGTGAACATGACGAGAGATAAGCCCAAAGCGCGACAAACATGAAGGTGAAAAATTAAATCTCAATTATATCAAAATTGTCCTTAATATTTCATCTAACATTAAAGTATACTTTTTGTAAAATCTCTACAACTTGCACAAATCTCATGAAGATCGAAGTAATTTGCCTATGTAATATTATACACACACGAAAGGGGACAAAACGAGTCATTTTTTCACACTATAACACTATTTTTCGTTATGAGTGGGTATTCTCTCCATTTTTTGAAAGGTAATCCTCAAAGTTTGCATAAAAACATACATATTTTGGTTTTCAAAATTATGGAGCAAAGATCCACTATACCTTAAAAATATAATTGTATGACATAACTTTCGTATCTTTTCGAGAAATACTTGAAGTCCCTTAAGTCAATGGTCATATAACAAACATGATTTAAATGCCACACTTCACCAGGACTTGTGTAGCGAAGTGGTTAGCGTGCTAGTCGCGACATAGAATGCAACTCAGGATTTTTATTGCCAGGGTTCGAATCCAATGGATACCACATTATTTTATTTTATATAAAAGAATGAATTTTAACGAAAAATTTTCCTCAAACTTTTTGTTTCTCATGATTTCATAAAAATCAACGATGAGATGTTTACTCTAAATAATAAATTCAAAATTTGAAAATGATTTTTATATGTCTGACGCTACTGGGCTTCCTGCACGCCAAGTTCACCCATCTCCTTACTTTGATAAAAAAAATACTTTGCATTTCATACAAATAGCATCAGCTGATTCAACAAAGTTCTCAATTAATCCGACGACGGCATCTGTGTACCTCAAAGAACCACTCGATTTCGAGGTTGCCCAGACACATACTATAACAGTACAAGTGGTGGATCAAGGAATTTCACCTCAAAAAATGTCAACTGCCACACTAACTGTCAATGTTCTCAACGCCAATGACAAGGCACCTGTGAGTATGAAATTAATTTATTTATATTTAAATATAAAAAAAAAATTATTTGTTTTATATAGAATTTATTTTATGACGAATCCCTTTTAATAACGATTGTTTTACCCTGGAGTTTTTCATGATGCAACACAACCTACACCTATAACAATTCAAAATTGTTTGTTCCTGTTAATTTGCTATAAGCAAGGTTTACTGTCCTAGTTGACTTCGCCTTAAACATAATTATTTTACTATACTAGATGAATTTACTATAATCGTGTTTTACTGTACAATTTACATTCTTCTTTACACATGTTTTCCTGTACTTGTTGACTTTGCTCTGTTGTAGGTGTGTCCTGCCAGTTGACTGTCACTGTACTTGTTGACTGTTTTCTGTTGTAGATGTACTGTGTATTGTGTAGGTGTACTAGTTGACTTTGATCTGTTATAGATGTACCACAGTACTAGTTAACTGTGTTTTGTTGTAGGTGTACTAGTTGACAATATGTTGTTGTAGTTGTACTAGTAAACTATTTTCTGTTGCCTGTGTGTTCTGCCAGTTTCTTTGCTCTTACATTACTGGAAACAACTACTATTTACTGTACCAGTTGACTGTGATTTGTTGTAGGCGTATTATTTGAATGTGTTCTGTTGTAAGTGTACTAATAGATTGTGATTTTTGTAGGAGTACTAGTCAACTGTGTGTACTGTACTAGTTGACTGTGTGTGCGCTGTACTAGTTGACTGTTTTTGTTGTAGGTGTGTTCGGCCAGTTACTTCGCCCTTACATTATCGGAGACCACTGCTGTTGACAGTCAGCTCCAGGACATTAGCTGTAGTGATGTAGACGCTGGTGCTTTGACCTATACCATCATTGCAGGTACGTAACACCTAGTCTGCTGTAATGGTTTATCATTTTTTTCTGAATATAGTAAGATTTTCTTAATATACATGCACAAGTATGAATCAAAGTATTAAGCTTTGACAGTTTCTTTTTCTCCAGACGATCTAAGATTATTCAAAGCATTATTATCTCGAAGGTAACATAAAATTCATGTTTGTCCTTTCAATTGGAGATAACTAGGGTGACATGGAGAAAACACTATGGCTTCATTTACTAATATTATTGATAACGGAATGAATCAAAGAATCACATTTTGTTTCTCGAATATAAGGTTTATATAGATAAAAAAATGCTATAGAAACTGGCCATATAATTGACTTTAATGATCACATAATTTTACTGAGTATTAAAAGTTTATGAATTAAGAACTGTTAACTAAAGCAAAATATGCATTACAATTTTAAAGATATTTAAGGACAGATGATACCAACAAACTTTTGTCAAAAATTTTGAAAATAACACCTTGTGTCATGTTTTAATGAATAAGATGAATAAGTTTAACCGCACATTTTTTATTTTTTATTCAAAGTTGCACAATAATGATATTTGAAGTGAAAATTATTTGTATAGAATAATAAGGATTGTTTCAGAAGGGTAGAATTTTGAACATCACAGAAGGTTTACAATTGCCTTATATTCTAGGAATTTATTATTTGCATCATTTGCAATGAAATTAGGTCAAAAAATATCTAACAATCCAGGCATCCATTTTTTGTTTGTATCACCTGTCCTTAAAGTAAAATAGGTAATGTATTTTTTAATATGTACAGGTAATGCTCTTGATAAATTTAAAATTGTCGGACAACTATTAAAACTGAAGAGCCAGATAGATGCCGACACAGAAGCCATCCAGTACAGACTGATAACGGAAGTTGCCGACGCCGGACCTGCACCTGCGCTCACAACCACAGTGACTATTGATGTTTACGTCACGGGTATCGATGACAATGTTCCACAATGGGAAACTCCAACTAATGGAGCCTACACTGCAAGTAATGTCTCTTAGGCATGCTTCGTAAATTAAGTTTACGTTTCGTCTTTTTTGCTGAAAACTTAGAATAATGCATCGATATTTTAGTAAATTTATTCTTTGCTTATGCAAGACGTACACTAAGTTCTAATGGTTTATATTAAGCTTTGCCTGAAAATTCTGCTGCGGGAACATTTGTACAAATGATAAGTGCTACAGACGCTGACTTAGCCGGAACTGTTGATGCTGAAGTAACTTACAAAATAGAGGACGTAACCTCTCTATTCGGCATTGAATCAAAAACTGGTGAGCCTCTCAAAATACAGTCTCCTTAAAATATTTAAAATAGTGAAATTAATGAGCAAGACAACAACAACAACAACGAAATACTTAAGGCGAAACATAGCTTTAGACTTTTATACCTTAGGTAGAATTTACCTTGCAAGAGATGAAGTTGACAGAGAGGTCCTGGATAATTACATCATCAGTGTCTCTGCTCATTCGTCCAATCAGATAGCGTCTAAAATCCTGGGAACTGTAGCCATCACAGTAACAGACAAGAACGACAACACTCCGACCTTCTCCCAGGTAAAATTGCTCAGACGTCGCGATCAACTCCACAATCAACTACTAGTATTCTACTAAAGAAATACAAGTAACAGTTACAATGCTCTTAGCAATGCAACTTCTATTAATGTAAGTCATGGTTTGTTGGTTAAAAAGGGTCTGCTCTATGTCCTTTCGAGAATTTTTCATTCTTATTGGGACGCCATCATTTGCTTAAGGTTTATTGTAACTCTGATAAGAAAGACAACTTTTAAAGGCATAATGTCTAATTTTTCCTTTATAAAATTGATAAGTTGTCTTTTTTTGTCCAATTTTGCCCCGCAAGCTTTGCTATCTTTGTTTGTATTTTACTTAAATGATACATTTAAAAAAAAAAACGAGTAAAAACAACATCTCATATAAGTAAGCAGATGGTGTCTGAACCTTCAGGCTGTACAATTCCTGTGACACCGTCTCTGTTACGTCCTGGTGATTTGAGCCCCTTCTTTCTAGATCGATGCAAACCTCTATTCTATATTACCTTCAAAACTCTAATAAAACTCTAAATAAACGTTTTGATCTCATTGCTGTGACTTAAGTATATTTCAAACAAAAACAAATTTGAGAGTTATATGACATACTGTAAATGTATTATATTTAGCGTGTACGATATTCGGCGGAAATTGAATTTGAATAAGTTAGCGTAGATTAATTTGATTTAGCGCATTTCTTCATATTCTTATTTATGTGTATACGTGCAAGACATTTAGCTATGTACTTGATTTAGCGGTTGCTGCGATCCGCCAAAGCCGCTAAAAAGAATACACAGCCAAATGTAATACGTTTACAGTAAGCCTTCATACTATAGAGCGTCTTTGTGTTTTTCCAGAGCACGTTCCAAGTAACAGTTCCAGAAGATACAGCTATAAATACTGGAATTCTAACTGTAACTGCACAAGATCCGGATTTGAGTACAAATGGACAAGTCAGTTATGCTATTATAAGTACGTACAACAGATTCATATAGTTAACGTTAGCATTATTTCTTTTAAAAATGTCAGAATTTTTTTCATATTTAAACGAAATTCATATTGCATACAAGAGGCAACAATTATAAAATGGGTCTTAATACTAATTTATCTCTTATAATGTATTAAAAAACTTATCGATAGATTTTAGCATTATAATACATCATTATATCTTATTGTATAATAATGATCTTGATCTTATTCATTTATGATGCAGAATGGATGACAAAGGCTGTTCACTTTGAACTCGAGTTATATTAGGAATCCCAAAAACTCATACTGTTGCAGAGCGAAATCGTAAAGAAAAAAAAATAAGTCGCAGAAATTACCCATTTCGTACGCAGATTATATTGTGTGTCACTCTCTACAGCAACGCCTTGACCATATTGATAGAAAATATTTCACTTATTAAATTCTGCCAAACCGGTCCTTTCTTTTATGTAAAATGCCACATGCATATAATTTTGTGTACATATACCATGTCTATTGATAACGTACTGGAATTCAATAAATCATGGACAAAATATAAATGTTGGTAGGTAATAGGTTTACACTTACTGATTAATACCAACAGGTGGAAACGCGGGGGCTGGATGTCCCTTGACTATTGGCGCCACATCCGGTGTGATAACTGCAACCTCTAATTTAGACTACGAGACTGCTGTTGTTTGTAGCCTCGTTGTGAAAGCAACAGATGGTGGCACGCCTACTTCACTGTCTTCCACTGTGAATGTTTACGTCACAATCTCTAGTATTAATGAGTTCACTCCAACATTTACTGGACCTATTACAGGCACAGTGCAAGAAAATTCAGTATCAGGTATGTTGGTGAATTTGGATAATTTATGTTTTAACAAGAGAACGCAAAGCGGGGCATCCCCTCGCAAAAAAAAGCATAAAAAATCGTTAGGGGCCTATACATATAAATTACATGTATATTTGAGTAACTTCCTCTTCGCATGTTCTCAATCACCAAAACACTCGCGATACTATTTCCTTTCTTGCTTCTTTGGGAGAAAAATATAACCAGGAAAATTAATATTTAAAGAAATTGCAGAAGAAAATGAGCTATGAAAAATTGCGGGCAATGCTTCACGTTAAACGAAGGGGATATTAAATGAGTTTTACTGAGTTTAACTTTATCTTTTTCAAGGTGTAGCCATGACTTTCCCTGCTGCTACAGATGGCGACGCTGGTTTTGATGGATTAATTGATTACACACTGACGACCTACACTGATGCTTTTGCCATCAAAAGCACGACCAAAGAAATTGTTCCGATTCGACCTCTTGACCGAGAGACTCTTTCTACGTATGAGCTCGTGCTTGTGGCTGTTGATCAAGCAAAGGTAAATAGGAAAACGGGTACAACTACAATGACTGTATTTGTTTCGGACGTAAATGAATACCCTCCAGACTGTGCAATAAGTGCTGAGGTAACCGCAAGCCCACCATTCACAATCGGGTCGAATGTATACACAATGGTATGTTCAGACCATGATTCACCAGGACCTAATGGTGCTATCGTTTATTCCATAACTGCAGGGAATACGAACACAGATTTTCGTGTGGAAACGGACGGTCGTGTGGTCTATAACAAATTGCCCAGTGATGTAAATTATCAACTGACAATTGTAGCGTCCGATTCTGCGGTGACTCCCCTTACGACCTCAGTCTTTCTCCACATAACCTTACAGTCGGATCCCCTTTTTATAAACATGCCCAGTACTGTATCCATTGATGAATCTTCTCCGCTGGGCGCTTCTGTATTTGATGTTTTGGGGAGCTCTGCCTCCGGATTTAAGTCATTTTCAATAATAAGTGGCAATGTGGACAATAAGTTTAGAATTAATTCTTTCACAGGAAATGTGTTTATATATTCTGCTTTAGACAGGGAGGCGACTGCTATGTATACTCTTAACATCAGAATCACTGACATTAATTTATCCAAAACCGCCGATAGCACCCTTACAATAACAGTACTGGACAATAATGATAATGCCCCAAAATTTGGCTCTTCATTTTATGAAACATCAGTAGTAGAAAATATCGGAGTTGGAACCCTAATTCAGGACTTGGTAGCAATAGACAACGATGAAGCTGGTCCGAACAGTGCTGTGACATACGGTTTTGTCAGTGGAAACCTTGAAAATAAGTTTGAAATAGATACCAGTGGTAAACTGAAGCTGAAAGCAACTTTGAATGCCGAGACGACGGCAGTTTACATGTTAACGTTGACAGCGACAGATAACGGTACGCCACAACAGACAGGAACAACAATAGTACTGTTACAAGTGACAAACTTTGACGAGTTTCCAACAGAATTTTTGACAACAGGAGGAGCTTATTCTCATTCCCTTTCTGAGAATACTCCTCTTGGCACGCTTGTATTTTCTGTGACTGCCCAAGATCTGGACGTGGGAACACAAATTACGTACGCTATCACATTGGGAAATGATAACTCTTTCACGATAGACCCTCAGTCTGGAAATATTTTTCTGACCAAGTTACTTGACAGAGAAACAACTCCAACATATTCATTAACAATATCCGCCAACAATGGGAAGGGAGAGGTGAAAAATGCCGTACTCTCTTTGACTGTTACAGATGTTAATGATAATGATCCAACTTTCTCACAAAATGTGTACGTGACACAGGTAATTGAGAACTACCCGGTTGGTGGTTCAGTGTTAAAGGTCACCTGTACAGACGCAGACAGTAGCGTCAACAGTGATGTGACGTTATCGATAGTGGCGGGAAACACCGTGAACGCCTTCAGGGTAACCGGAGACGTTATTGAAGTAAATTCAGCTTTAGACTACGAAACTGTTAATAAATATGTTTTGCTTATTGAAGGCAAAGATAAAGGTATTCCTAGTCGATCCTCCACTGCCACGGTCGACATAGAAATCACACCAGTCTATCCACAACCAAGATTTGCTTCTAATGTTCAGACAATTACCATTCCAGAAAATACAGTAGTTGGAACAATTGTGTTCGATTCAGATGCAACAGTTGGCGGTGCATTAGAGCTCAAAGATCTGGCTTACGCCATTACTGCAGGAAATGTAGAGGGAAAATTTGCAGTAAATGAAAATACCGGGGAATTGAGTGTGATCGGGATACTGGATCGGGATACCACTGCTAGCTATGACGTAACAATTAGCGCTGTCAATATCCAACAGACAACACTGCGAGATTTGATCACTGTCACAGTGACGCTTAGTGATATCAATGATAATCAACCAATATTTTCTGTTCCCAAGTACTCTTTTACAATAATGGAGTCAAGTTCCATCAACACTATTGTGGGAGACCTAACGGCTTCTGATAAAGACATCGGAGTTAATTCTGTACTAAGTTTCTCAATTATTTCTGGCGAAAACAGTGCTGATTTTGCGATTGACACATCTACTGGACAGCTTAAGGTTAATGCAGTGTTAAATGCGCCACTCAGAAGTTCCTACGCACTTATCGTCCAGGCTGCTGATG
Source organism: Saccostrea cuccullata (assembly GCF_032062105.1). Lineage (NCBI taxonomy): Eukaryota > Metazoa > Mollusca > Bivalvia > Ostreida > Ostreidae > Saccostrea > Saccostrea cuccullata. The sequence continues at coordinate 352,337 of NW_026936742.1, forward strand.
GTGGCACTCCATCTTTGACAAGCAAAGCAGAAGTTGACATAATTGTGACAGACATTAATGACAATTCACCTATTTTTAGTCCAGATGTGGTAAGCATCAAAATTAATGAAATTCTTAACATCAGTAGCGCTGTTTATTCTGTGTATGCGACAGACGCTGACGCTGGGGCAAATGCTCGACTTACGTACTCCATTCTCTCTGGGAATAATGATCTCCGCTTCTCTGTTGATCCAAACAATGGAAAGGTTCTTCTACGGAATCTTCTTGATCGAGAAACGGTAAGTCTGTATAGTCTTGTCATTATAGCAGTTGATGCTGGCAGCCCAGCTAAAACAGGAAGCTTAACATTAAGCATCGAAGTTGTTGATGCTAACGACAATTCGCCCTATTTCATTGGAGAACCATATTCTGTAACGCTTGGACGAGCTGATTCAGTGGGAACATACCTGATTTCAATAAACGGTAATGACACCGACTTAGCGGACAATGCTGTGATTGAATATTTCATTGTCAGTGGGGATGTATCTGACACGTTTTATTTGAACAAAGACACCGGGCGTGTTACTACACTAACGTCACTTGTTTCATCTCCTGATATATACTCACTGGTAATCCATGCTATTGACAAAGGAGTTCCAAAAAGAACATCCACTACTTCTCTAGCAGTACGAATTGATCCGCCTAACTCGCCAACTGTCAGTGATTTTTCCTTTTCAGTCGACGAAAACGTTCCTTTGGATACATCTTTAGGAACAGTACTTCCAGATCCGATACATAACCCCGGAACAACGATCATTTTTACAATTGTATCCGGCAACTATAATAATAACATTAAAATAGGGCTGAATGATGGGGTCATTAAAGTAGCACGTGCATTGGATCACGAGGAGCGAAGCAATTACTATCTCACAATAAAAATTCAAGATTCCGTTAACTCTGCACTCGTGTACAACAAAAATGTTTACGTGAAAGTAAATGATCTTAATGACAACACTCCACTTTTTCAATCAACAACAATTACATTCACTAATGTTGTTGAGAATTCCCCAGTTGGATTGACCATCGGACAGATTCCTGCAACGGATGCGGACAGCGGACTCAATGGTCAGCTAACCTACATGATAGATCCATCTGACAAAACTGCCCTAACGGCATTGAGCATAACATCCACTGGACATCTGACGCTTTCAATCTCTCCAGATTACGAATCTTCTCCCAGAATAGCGTTCATAGTTTATGCGAAAGACCATGGTACACTCCCTCTGACTGGAACAGTTAACGTCGTGATAGACTTAATAGATGTTTACGATAATCCACGCTCTGCGTCAGCCAATAGTGACTCGCCATTTTATTCACTAGAATGTCCTGTCACCGCACTAAATGGTGACGTCATAGTAAACATAAAAGCAACAGATTTTGGATACACAGTTGGTCCAACTGACAGTATTAGATTTAACTTGATTGGTGGAGGCACCGTGTTCGATGTGGGGGCCACAAACGGAAATTTATATGTCAAGGATCGCACTAAATTGTTCGCAGAAACACGGTATTTCTTTTCGATGGCTGTACGAATCCAGACTTCTAATAACAATGTGACGGCCACTTCTGCCTTGTTCAGGATAGATACAATGACCCCTAGATCACATATGGTCATTCTAACACATAGCATTTCTAAAACAACAGTTGAATCGCAAAAGTAAGTGAAAAGAAAAACCTATAAGTAGTTATGCTATAAAGCTATGAAGTGATGTTTTACAAAAATTACATATCTCACATCACTTTTAATGAAATATAAGTAATATTTCTCTTGATTATACAAAGAGAATTACATTTTACATAATTTATGAAAATATACAAAGTAATTTCTCCAGATTATTTCCTGCAACAGGCACTTACTTCTTGCTGCTCTTCAAAATTTGTTTCCCGCCAATACAAGGGTCGGTATATGGAGAATAATCGGAACGACGACAACAGCTAGACGTCGACTATTAGCGGAAACGTAAATATAATCAAAAACTATGATCAAAAATTAAGTCTTACATTTACTTTGATGTTGATTTGAAAATTATCACTTATCCTTTTAAGAGGGGTGATCAAAAAGTTCGCGAACTATTTCAATATTTACAAGACCACGATTCAGATCAGAATGAAATTTGACACACCTATAGTCATGCACATGTTCTATAAATAGCATATAAAAATAATTATTTTCTCCATCATTATGACGTATTCTATACTTTCCAGACCTTAAGTCATAAATTGAATTGGTTGTTTTAGAGTAGGGAGGGAGATGGTTAAAAATGACGTTTGTTTTGTAGCCCAGCAAAAGCAAACCGGGGAAGCGATGTGTCCTTTGTTAAGCAATTTGTTATGAAAGATTGCAAAGTTACAGCTAGAAAAATGATGGAATATATTTACAATAATATTATATCAAATCCCTAAAATATTGTTTAATTAAGACTTTTAACATATTAAATACGATAAAAAGAAGGCCGCTACAATAATATCCATATTGGTTAAACGACGTCCCGAAGACAGAGGACTCGGCTTGTGATGGTCACTATGTTCTTTCTGGGAAAGGATATTTTTTATCCAACCATTTTATTTCCGAGATATGGTCATTTCTGACAAATGGACTGTTTTTGTTTTAAAAATCAACTTACATGGTAAGAAGTATAAGACACGGGAAAATATTTTAGCGTCTATGAACAGAATGCTAAAGAGCATGTCACGTGACCGCCCGGATCACGTGATTCGCGCATGGGCAGAGCGGTTGCAAATATGCATTAAAATCAGAGAGGGCCACTTTAAAAAATAATGAACACTGACACCTAATTATATTTGTTTTAGTGAAGTTATTTAATTTGTTCGCGAACTTTTTGATCACCCCTCGTATATTGAATAAATTGTTCTGTTAATTTATTAATAATAATTTATGTTCTTGAGAAGGTAGTTCTGAAGATATTTGATCAGAGCTTCCGGATTAAAAAAAATCCGGAGTCAACACTTATATGTTTTTAGTTTACGTTCATTTAAATTTTCCAAAAAGAAAAACACATAGTTTAAAACTGCAGATAATTCATTGTACAATGTACCTGTATGTACCTATCAATAAAAAGCGAAATGAAATGTGATTGAAATTCCTTTCATATTTAGTTCGCAGTCCAGCATTTATGTTGTGAACAGTTTATCAGCTGACACCCAATCTGGAATAGAGGGAAATAAACCATTTATGTCGCAGGATAACATCTTAAATGTTCTACGTCAATCATCTGATGGCACGCCCGCTTCTGTTTTGACCACACCCACTTTTGCAACGTTTCCTGTGACGTCAGTAAATCCCTCTTTAGAAGCTGTGATCTCTGACACACAGTCATGGGCGGAGACAACTGAAGGGATTGCTGTTTTGACGACAATAGGGGTTACACTTTTTCTAGCGGTGTTGTTTACAGTTCTCTTCTGTGTCTGTTCTAGAAATCGTAAATACAAGTAAGCGACTGAGATAAGGCCAATATTTTATGATCTTCTCTTGTCCACATATTATCTTTTGAAAAAAAAAGGTTCGTTGGTTTCCCTGTGCATCGAAATATTGATATTGAGAACATTTGTTTAAATCATACAAACTGTTATTTATTTTTTATTTAATTTTTAAGGCTTGAAGCTGAAGATGAGAAAAATAGAAAAGGTCAGAAAAACATAATTGGTTCATCATATGAAATGGTTCATGTTCAATGAAAAAATACGTCTCCTTTCTTGTAGGCTTACCTGGGCTGAGGGCTCATGTGAGTTTTTCTGATGAAAAATTTGTTGTCGTTGTCGTCGTCATAAACTTTTCCCCGAGTATAGAATGGGACCCAGTTGTCGATACAAGTTAAACACAGGGAAAATATTTTAAAATCTTATTATAAAGAACAGCAAATCCTTACTTCGAACCAGCCTTAGGTAGTATAGGTTCATTTTTTGTTCAAGACAGGACTCAAGACTATAGAAGGGCTACAGGAGTTTCTCCAAAGTTTCACCAAATAAAATAAAAGATATTTTAAATGAAAAATCCTCTTAAGAACAACGACGTCATTATTAGTCATTTTCATTCGTAACCATCCCCACGTTAATTCATATCATCACTCGGAACCACTTTTATATTTAACTGATTTCTGCTTTTTCCTAGCATAAGTGCTCATCGGCCTCTTGTTTTATATTTCATGGAATTTTTTTTATTGTTTGTATAAAACCATTTTAATCCTCTTGCAGCAATCATTTTAATTAAAGGTACAGACATAAAATAAGATATTTAATTTTGATGATGAAAATGATAACACAGTAATATTAAAAAAAACATAGGTTGAATATGCAGATCTGATATATACCTAGGCAGTTGTCGTTTTAAATTATAGTATGGTGTAATGATTACGCAAATCCTTTCTTTTTTCCTTTTAAAATGTTACCTTTAATTATTATTAGGAAGAGCGAGAGTATTGCCGGAAAAGAGACACCCAGACCAAGAAGCTTTTATTATTAATGTAAGTTAATATTTTAGAGTAATCTGTAGATTCACTTGATATATCTGAATATCTATATAACTATTGAATGTGTAAGAAACGAGATAAGATAATCAAAGCCTCAATGATAGAATTCTAAATTTTAAACAAGGTCAAAATCTAGGTCAAGGTTCAGTATTCAAAATAATATTTTCCTAAAGCATTAGGTAAACAGATAATGTACATATAATATATGAAGCCTATTAATTATTCTCTCATTAAAAAGGTATGACAAATATCTAAAACAAAAATAGAAGTACTTAAAGGGAGAAGGTAATTTAAAGCTATTTTCTCTCTCAGTCAAATCACCATGTAAATATTTTAAATAAAATAGTTGAAAAATAGGCCATACTTAAAGTTCAAGGACAGAGGACAAAAATAAAATACTTTCTGTGGGAAGGTTTCTCTCACAGATAATGTAAAATCTCTCTCTCTCTCTCTCTCTCTGCTTATTTAAAAGTTAAACTAGAAGGTTGCCATGATGGAATGAATTGGAATCGTTTTAGGACATACCGCCTGAAGCTCTGCCTGTTATTCCTACCTATCGGGAGTCAATGCAGCATGAAGTTTACAATCCAAGAAAAAGTAAGAACCACTAGCACTTTACAATACATTAAAAACTTAGTTTATTCTAAACCTACCTTTCATATTATTCAGAAGTGGCCTTTAGATACTTTTTATATTAAAATAAATATTTAAAGTATGAAATAAAGGTATAAAGAGTCCAGTTGCATATAACAAGGGTTGAATTTTGAAACTAAACTTAAAAGGACAGTATCATTGGAATGAGACATTCATGATAGTAAATGGTTATAAAATTTGATAAGTAGAAATTAGTCAATGTGATTATTTGTAAGGAATTATTTGTATATTAATTGTTTCAATAATAATCTTTTGTAATCATTTTTTAGTTTCTAAAACAAATGAAGTTCCAGTTCGCAAAACAAGTAAGCACGTTTCGTTAACAGATTTAAACAACTCATCGTCTGACGAAGGTAAATTGATTTACTTTTTACTCTCATTAACTCTCACGTAGATGTGACAAAATCTATTTAAAATTGCACTGTGATATATTTACAATTTCCATTTGAAATAAGTGCACAATTAAGCAAAGAAGTTTTTTTTTATTTTAATAATTTCATTTGTACATTTTTGTTTGACAGATTTGTTTAAGTTCTGGAATAACAATTACAGCTAACAACACCCAAGCAAGCTTTGAATCCAAATAGAACTTTTCCTCTTTTTATATTACCTAAAGATGTTTATAGACATGCACCATTTCAGTCACTCAAGGACTAAACTTTTGTGCTACACTGGTTTGTTATACATTAATACTGCTTAAAATATTGATCACTTTTGGTACTCAAATCAAATGCATGTATGAAAGCCTTTGTTTATTTGCACTTATTATTAACTTTATTAACGGCTTTTAATATAATGTTATGGAAACATTTTGATAAAATAATGTCATGGATACATTTTGATAAAAGAAAGATAATCAATTGAAAAAATTTTATGATTTTAAATATCAATTTTCTATCTTTATGAAACTGTAACGTCAATAAGTAATAACTTGTTGATGAGACCAACTCAGTACTTAAAATTGCACTGTTATCTCTCACAGTTCCACCTAAATTGTTCCAATCGGGTGGCCGGAAGGAAAGAAGTGATCTCTCGCGGAAAGAAGGGGTGATAACTCCTAGAAATATTATGATAGAGTGACATTTTGATTAATTTTTTTAAGGCTTTAAGAGAGCAAAGTTACTGATATTTATTTTATTTAACACTTCAATTTTCATTATGAATAATTTTTTTAATGGAAACAATTTTGAAATGAACAAAATAAAAGACTAGTTTTTATAGGTTTTGTTTATTTCATATGATGTACAAAATTAACCCAAAAGAAGTGGAAAACTGACATTAAAATATCTATGAAATAAAAATAGATAAAAAGAAAAAATTGATGAAAGTTTCAGAATTTAAAGTTCAACACGGCTGCACTCTGAATGTCTACGTTGCATTGAATCACTGAACTACTTCTAATATCGACGTGTCTACCGTTTAATTAAAGCCGCAACAAGAATCAATAGAATGGTCAGAAGCATCCAGTTTCCTGTAGATTAAAATTACCATAAGTTTGATTTAGCAATTTTTGTCCAAAAAAAAAATAGCTGAGACTTCCTCCTAATCCACGAACTTTTGAAACATAACTTGTGAAGCTTAACAGCAATAATAGAACGATTTCGAAGTTTTTTAATTAATCCTCACCTGACAATTTATTGCTGCTGTCACATCCATCATGTCCAGACGCCTCTGTCGGATTTATTTCTTTAAGAAAATACAAAATTATTTAACGTTTTTGACAATTTTAGTGCATTTTAATTTAAACATAAAAAATCGGTATAGTATCACAATTTAAAGAGTAGAATCAGAAAATTGAAGAAAAAAAATTGTATCAATAAATTGAATTAAACTCTACCATTTAGCACAACTAAAGCAGCAACACAAAGAAACATAATATGATCCAGAACCATCATTTTCTCGAAAATGAGTTATGTCTCTAACGCCTGTAGTCCACTAGAAGAGTACCCCCTTTTCCGTTAGGGAATAGAATATTTCGGGGGGTAATTTTACAGACGTTTGAATTGATCCGTAAATTGAACATTTAACACAGGGTGATCTTTTTTTTTTATTATGAGAGAGTGACAAGTGTGAACAATGAAAACAAAATCGCCGATAATTATCATTGTGCGTGGTTTGGTTCATCGAGTACCTCCCGTTGTTGTTTTAAAAGATTTAGGATGATTATACGAACATGTAATAAAGTATGTTCGGCGATTATTTATGGTTATATATTTAATTGTCAGTATGCTTGAAATAATTGGACAATTATAGATTTAAATGGCTGACTTTCGTGTGTACTTTAATTCAGATTTCTTTGACATCAAACTTCTTTCAAGAACATACTCTCCCTATCTCAATTATTAAATAATTATTTCTTAATTAATGTTTAATAGTTAGTTCTTATTACTCCTGCCAAATGACTGAGCTGTTTTTGTTAAAGCACACAAAATCCAACAACATCATGCAGAAGTGAAAAATAATATTTATAAAAGAAAATTACACAAAAAGTACACAAAAATATCTTATTGTCTACAGTGTAGTTTGAGGTGTCAGTACCTTTGAAAATCACTGTCAACATGCATTATACAGTTGTACTTGTTTTAATGATATTATATTTTTCCGTTATTTTTAATAGCTGAAGGTTTTCGAATTCGTTCTTTAAGTCTTGTGGCATTGGCAAATGAAAGACAATTTTTGTACTTCTAACTGATGATATTTTTCTGGAGGCTAAAATTTTTAATTTTTTTTTTAATTTTTTTATTAATATTATTATTTTTTATTAACAGAAGCAACAAATTACATACATTACAAATTGTTCAGAAGCAATCATTTAAATATATTTAACAACACATTCACATACAGACACACATACACATACATATACAGACTCACACCTACAGTAACACGTGGAAGGGGGATGAAATAAATATCAGTTTTACATAAGTTTACAATACAGTTGTATAACATTGGTAGTATAAAACTCCTGTGTTAAATCTTTACTTTCCAAATTAACCACCTCTAACTGATAAGTTGAGGTTACAGAGATTTCAACAACTTCGTTCAAAGTCGGAATTTCATGGTCGCAATATTCAACTTTTTGGTAAATATAATTGTCATTGGGTCGTATTTTGGCTGACTTGATTCATACAAATTGTAAGTCCTTTTTTATATTGAATTTGACTAAGGAAAGTTCCGTCCACAGGGTGTGACCAGTCAACTGGGATGTTTACTCCTCCAAAGCACCTGTTCCCTCCTCTTGAATCTCGAGGGGTCCATGTTTTTTTTTTCTTTATAAAATGTTACCAAAACCAACATCGTCAAAAGTCAAGACTTTCCAACCATATATATACAACCACCCCTGCATGACGCAGTGATTAGAGCGTCTGCTCTAGAGTCGTAAAGTAAGGAGTTCATCCTTACATCGCGGGTTCGAATCCCATTATGGGACGTGGAGACTGGTCCTTCGGATAAGGCCGTATGAACCGAGGTGCAGTGTAGCAGTAGGTGCTGGCAGAAAAGAGATCCCTCCCTGTTCAATGGCCCTGAGTGCCGAGTATAGGACAAAATGTGCAGCTCTCCAGCGGCAAGTGGTGGCGCCTTCATACATGTATGAATGAAAAATTCTCGAGAGGGACGTTAAACAATATACAATCAATCAATCATTCCTAATGATAAATTAAAATCTGGGCTTTTTGACATCATGCATTGATAGCTGATCTTTCAATAAATCTGGAACTCATTAATTTACGTATCTTGTCATTGATCAGATAAAAAAAATTATCTACATGTATGTGGTTTTTGGAGACAAGGTCTTTCAACAAAATATTGTAATTCCTATGGGTCACCATTGTGCCATGTTATCAACAGACCCATTTCTATATTTAACATGAAGCAGAATTTGTTGAAAATCGTGTAAATCGTTAAAGAAGAAAACACTTGTGGCTTTCAACTCGGCATTAAACGACGTAATGTCTAAATGCTGATTGACTTTTTCATTCTGATTGTTAGGGCATTAGTTACACATGGAGTTGTCCACGGACTTTTCCTTTTTTCATGATAAGGAGCACACAGCGGATGTGACCGGTCGACAGAAGATGCTCATTCATCCCTGGCACCTGATCTAACCTCTGATGTTGTGGAGTTCCGTGTTTGCACCTATCCTAATTTGTAATATTTAATGGACTTTTGAGCTCAAATACGGTTCATTATCTCCACATATTTCTCTTTATTGTCATTTAAAGGTTATTTCCATTCATATGTCGACACGATATATCCAGGTGAGCTTGAATTAATAGAGACCACCGAGTCTGATTAATCTCTTTCAGATTTTGGATATTTTATTTGAAAAACAAAGCCGTTGATTGTAAAATAATAACTAAGCTTTATGCTAAACGTGATGACTTTTAACATTTTAATCATTAACTTCCCTTACTTCCGAAAACATGTACGTACACTTAGCATCTGCCTTATATTTCTCAGTTGATTCGATACTCGAGAACATACTCTACCTATGTATAATTTCTAAAACGAGATAAATTATTGACAAACAAGTTGATGAAATAAGAATATCAATAGTCTCGTTTCAAGTCATCATATTTTGAGTTCTATGATCGATGCAATGACCTTGTCGGCAAATACAATCTATCACTAAGTTAGAAAATGACTGACATTTGCTGGATGGGATTATTATCTTCTTTTATTCTTAAAATGGAGCATTTAATAATGCGCATCTATTTTTTTATTGACGTTCAGCGTGTCATAACATATATGGCTGTGCCGCAAGAAAAAAAAAAGCGCATTAGTTAATTGTAAGCGTTGTTGTTCGAGTTATGGCACTTTGAACGTTTAAAGTTTCAGTCGATGTAAAATTCACATCTTTTAGTTTCATTTTAAATTGATAAAATACTATTTCTTTTAAGTGGTGTATATCAAAACTGTTTAAATAAAATATATACACAGCACTTGAACTGCTAAACGAAATATTTGGTGATAATGAAACAGTACTTAAGCTCAAAAGTCCATTCAACAAAACAAATCAGGAGCAACTTGAACACAGTCCTCTAGAATATCAGAGGTAGGATGAGGTGCATCCCTTTGCGACAGGTCACATCCGCCATATGCTCCTTGTGATAACAGGATAATCGTCAATATTTTGACTTTATGATACATTGCATTCGCTGACAAGGTGATTGTATCGACCATAGAACTTGCGAAGCTGTTGATATTCCTGTTCCAATTACCTGTGTATTGGTAACCTATCTTGTTTTAAAATTGACTGCTCTTGCATATCGATACTGCATATGCAGATGATTTTGCTACACATTTTGGATTTTACATGAGTATGGAAAGTTGGCGATTGAAAAGTTGAAATATTACGTTAATCAATAAACTTTATTTTTAGATTAACACTGAATTGAAGGAACAGCGTTACTGTTAAATATGAGCAAGATTTTTTTTCTTAAGACGATATATATGCACAGCCCTCAAAGCTTCTACATGAAATCATACCTGAATGAACAATATGGAGATAACGAACAGTATTCAGTATCAAAGTCCATAAAACAATACAAAAAAGGAGCAGAGCAAACACGGACCTCTAAACATCAGAGGTGGGATCAGGTGCCATGGAGGATAGAGCATCCCCTGCCGACCGGTCACACCCGCCGTGGGCTCCTTGTCATGATCGAGAAATAACGGGAAAATCCGTCGTCAATTCAGTGTATAAATAATGGACTATCAATTAGTATGAAAAACGTCAGTCAGCATTTGACTCAATGATGAATTGTATTTGCTGATAAGGTCATTGTATAGATCAAAAAACTTACGAAATGATGACTTTAAACGAGACTGCTGATTATCTTGTTCCATCAATTTGTTTGTCAATAATTTACCTCGTTTTAGAAATTGTTTATGAGTAGAGTATGCTCGATCTTGCGTATCAGAATCAACTGAGATATATAAACGCAGTATGCAGGTGATGAAGGTATATTGTTGCATAAGTAAGGGAAGTTGACGTTAGAAAAGTTATATCATCACGTTTATCATAGAGATTCGTTGTTAGATTACCATTAACGTCTTTTTAAGTAAAATATCCAAGTTTGAAACAGATGTGTCAGATTCTGTGCAATATTTTATCTCAAGCTCACCAGGATATATCATATCGACATAGGAATGGAAATAACCATTGTTATATATTTAATTGTCAGTATGCTTGAAATAATTGGACAATTATAGATTTAAATAGCTGACTTTCGTGTGTACTATAATTCAGATTTCTTTGACATCAAACTTCTTTCAAGAACATACTCTCCTTATCTCAATTTTTGAATAATTATTATGTTAGTCCTTATTACTCCTGCCAAATGACTGAGCTTTTTTTGTTAAAGCACACAAAAACAAACAACATCATGTAAAAGTGAAAAATATCATTTATAAAAGAAAATTACACGAAAAGTAAACAAAATATGCTATTGTCTGCCAGTGTAGTTTAAGGTGTCAGTACCCGAATTCGTTCTTTAAGTCTTGTGGCATTGGCAAAAGAAAGGCAATTTTTGTTCTTCTAACTGATTAGTTTTTAATTTATTTTCTTTTTTTTCATGTACAGAAGCAACAAATTACATACATTAAAAATTGTTCAGAAGCAAACATTTAAATATATTTAACAACACACTCACATACAGACACTTACATACAGACTCACACCTACAATAACACGTGGAAGGGGGATGGAATAAATATCAGTCTTACATAAGTTTACAATATACCGTATATACTCTCCTATAAGTCGGTATTTTGGGAGTTAAATATTGGTCTAAAACTCTATGTCCGACTTATAGGCGCGTCATCAAGAGATATTTTTCTGGAGGCTAAAATTTAGTATAATTTTATTTGCATTTCCGACGATTATCAAAGAAAAGTCTGGATGTAATATATGATAATTTATGTATTCTTAGATTATACATATTAAGTACAAGATTTTACCTATTTTAAACATTTTATTTGTAATTTTAGTGAGCATTGCCGTTTTACAAATAATTTATGATTAAATATTAGTGTCATTTCGAAAAATATAAATAAAAACCAGGTTAAAACATCAACTGGTTTACTTGAAATTGGCATCCGATTTTGACAAAAAATGTACCGACTTATAAGCGGGTCAACAGCAAATCCCACCAGAGCAACGTAAAAAAAAATACAACCGACTTATAGGCGAACCGACTTATAGGCGAGTATATACGGTAACATTGGTAGTATAAAACTCCTATGCTAAATCTTTACTTTCCAAATTAACCACCTCTAACTGATAAGTTGAGGTTACAGGGATTTCAACAACTTCGTTTAAAGTCGGAATTTCATGGTCGCAATATTCAAGTTTTTGGTAAATATAATTGCCATTGGGTCGTATTTTGGCTGACTTGATTCATACAAATTGTAAGTCCTTTTTTATATTGATTTGACTACGGAAAGTTCCGTCCACAGGGTGTGACCGGTCAACCGGGATGTTTACTCCTCCAAAGCACTTGTTCCTACCTCTTGAATTTCTAGAGGTCCATGTTTTTTTCTCTTGTTTCCAAAATCAACATCATCAAACATTACGACTTTTTAACTTTATAGAAAACCATTCCTCATGATAAATTATAGTCTTGGCTTTCTGACATCATTGACAGCAGACTCTTTCAATAAAAATGGAACCCATTAATTTACGTATCTTGTCATTCGTCATATCCAAAAATATCTATGTGGTTTTTGGATACCATTTTTTTCAACAATATATTGTAATTCATATAGGTCACAATGTGTCAACAGACCTATTTCTATATTCATTTGAAGCAGAATTTGCTTAAAATCTTGTACGATATAAAAGAAAAAAACCACTTGGCTTTCAACTCGACATTAGACGACGTGTTGTCTAAATGCTGACTGACTTTTTTCAAACTCATTGTCAGGCCATTAGTTACACATTGAGTTGTCCACGGATTTTTCCTTTTTCCCCCGAATACGACAAGGAGCACACGGTGGGTGTGACTGGTCGGCAGATGATACTCAATTCTCCCAGGGACCTGATCCAAACTGTGATGTTTTGGAGGTCCCTGTTTGCTTCGAAACTATTTTGTATTGTTTGATAGACTTTTGAGCTCGAATACGGTTCATTAACTCCACATATTTCTCTTTATTGTAATTTAAAGGTTATTTCCATTCATAAGTCGACAAGATATATCCAGGTGAGCTTGAAATGAAAGAAACAACAGAATTTGATTTATCGTTTCATATTTGGATATTTTACTTGAAAAACAAAAGCCGTTAATTGTAATATAACAACTAAGCTGTATTATAAAGGTGATGACTTTTAACTTTTTAATCATCAACGTCCCTTACTTCCGAAGACATATACGTACACTTAACATCTGCCTACGGTGCTTATATTTCTCAGCTGATTCGATACTCGAGACCATGCTCTACGTATGTACAATTTCTAAAACGAGGTAAATTAATGACAAACAAGTTGATGAAACAAGAATATCAACAGTCTCGTTTAAAGTCATCATATTTTGAGTATCATGATTGATGCAATGACCTTGTCGGCAAATACAATGTATCACTAAGTAACAAAATGACTGATGTTTTTCTTACTGATTGTAAGGTTATCATTACATTCACAATGAACTGTCGACGGATTTTCCCGTTATTTCCCTATTATGACAAGGAGCACACGGCGGATGTGACCGGTCGGCAGGGGATGCTCTTTCCTCCATGACACTTGATTCAATCTTTAATGTTTTAGAGGTACGTGTATTTTCTGCTCCTTATTTGTATCTGGAGTTAAAAAGTAAGAATCATTAGCACTATTCAATGCATTAAAGATTATATTTATTCTACTTCTAATATTATTTCGGAAGAGGCAATGAGATATATTTTCTCTCTTATCTTCATATTTATATTTTACAGATAAGTTGGATTATAATCAAAATAGTCATTTATTAAGAAAAAAAAACCACAAGCAATTGCAGGAATTTAAAAAAAAAATAGCAAGCAATTATGACTTAGCAAGAGACATAAAATTCCAAAACTGAACTAATAAAGAACTTTCATTGTTTTCAGTTCTTTGTTTGGTGTCGGCCAACGAGGGAAGCTTATTCCTCATAGACACCTGATTCCCTTTCAGAAATTTGCAGGGATATGTCCAGTTCACAGATGTGTATTCTTCATAGATTTCTTTGAGTTGTTCACTGTTGATTATCTTCTCTTTTTCATTTGAAATTATTTTGAAGCGTCTTTTATTTTTGTACAGTAGAGACGCTACTAGTATTCTATGTTACAGATTGTATAACAAGTAGCCACTGGTCTCCAGAGTATTATTCGCGTGCGGAAAATATACGCAAGTTCTGCGACCTATTTTAAATCGCGAGTAAATCGACGCAAACCAATCATTTTGCTTAGTATTTGTAGAGAAAGGTTTCCTCTGTCGTAAAAATTAATCGTCGCGGATTTATCTCCAACCGATATTTCGCGAATAAAAGATGAGGCGAATAACAGTTGATTTACAGTTATACACCAAAATTATTTTATGTTTAAAATGTGTTTGAAATAACTGTATGTGACTTTACACAATTGCTGGATGAGATTATTATCTTCTTTTATTCTTAAAATGGAACATTTGAATAATGCACAATTATTTTTTTTATTGACGTTCAGCGAGTCATGACATAAATGGCTGTGCCGCAAGAAAAAGTAAAGCGCATTAGTTAATTGTAAGCGCTCTTGTTCGAGTTATGGCACTTTGAACGTTTCACTCGATGTAAAATTCCCATCTTTTAGTTTCATTTTAAATTGATAAAATATTATTTCTTTTAAGTGGTGTATATCAAAACTGTTTAAATAAAATACACAGCACTTGAACTGCTAAACGAAATATTTGGTGATAATGAAACAGTACTTAAGCTCAAAAGTCCATTCAACAAAACAAATCAAGAGCAATACAAACACAGTCCTCTAGAATATCAGAAGTGGGATGAGGTGCAGTTGAGGGGTTGTAAGCATCCCTTTGCGACAGGTCACATCCACCATATGCTCCATGTGATAACAGGGTAATCGTCAAAATTTTATGATACATTGCCTTCGCTGACAAGGTCATTGTAGCGACCATAGAACTTGCGAAGCTGTTGATATTCCTGTTCCAATTACCTGTGTATTGGTAACCTATCTTGTTTTAAAAATGACTGCTCTTGCATATCGATACTGCATATGCAGATGATTAGGGTATTTTGCTACACATTTTGGAGTTTACATGAGTATGGAAAGTTGGCGATTGAAAAGTTGAAATATTACGTTAATCATAAAACTTTATTTTTAGATTAACACTGAATTGAAGGAACAGCGTTACTGTTAAATATGAGCAAGATTTTTTTTTGCTTAAGACGATATATATGCAGAGCCCTCAAAGTTTCTACACGAAATCATACCTAAATGAACGATATGGAGATATCGAACAGTATTCAATATCAAAGTCCATAAAACAATACAAAAAAGGAGCAGAGCAAACACGGACCTCTAAACATCAGAGGTGGGATCAGGTGCCATGGAGGATAGAGCATCCCCTACCGACCGGTCACACCCGCCGTGGGCTCCTTGTCATGATCGAGAAATAACGGGAAAATCCGTCGTCAATTCAGTGTATAAATAATGGACTATCAATTAGTTTGAAAAACGTCAGTCAGCATTTGACTCAATGATAAATTGTATTTGCTGACAAGGTCATTGTATAGATCAAAAAACTTACGAAATGATGACTTTGAACGAGACTGCTGATATTCTTGTTCCATCAATTTGTTTGTCAATAATTTACCTCCTTTTTAGAAATTGTTTATAAGTAGAGTATGCTCTTGCGTATCGAATCAACTGAGTTATGTAAACGCCGTATGCAGGTGATGAAGGCACTAGAAAAGTTATATCATCACGTTTATCATAGAGATCCGTTGTTAGATTACCATTAACATCTTTTTAAGTAAAATATCCAGTTTGAAACAGATGTGTCAGATTCTGTGCAATATTTTATCTAAAGCTCACCAGGATATATCATATCGACATAGGAATGGAAATAACCATTGTTAATTGACAATACGTCGTCGATATATCTAAATGTTGAGTTGAAGGCCACAGTAAGTGTTTCCTTCTTTTCACGCATAAGATTTCACACAAATTCTGCCTTATATGAATACAAAAATAGGTCTGCTAATAACGGAGCACAGTTGGTACCTGTAGGAATTCCAATAGATTGTTGGAAGACCTGGTTTCCAAAAAGCACATAGATATTGTCAATCAGAAACTCCAGCATTTTTTTTTATGTCAACTTCAACGTACTTGTGTGTGCAATCAGAATGTGTTTAAAAAAAATAATTTTGCAGATGACTAATGACCAAGTAGGTTAATTTACGAGTTCCATTTTTATTGAAAAAGCAGCTGTCAACGATATAAAATGCTTGGATTGATCGTGGGGAATGGTTGTGTATAAAGTTAAAAAAATCGTAATTTTTTATGCTGTTGATTTTGGTAAAATCTTGTGATTTAAAATTTTCCAAAAGTCCTTTGGAATTTTTGAGTATCCACATCTGATTCACACCACTTCTTGAATATATTGTTGCACAGTACTCTTGAAGTTTTTCCTTCACTACTGTAAATGTTAGTGAGGGGTAAAGAAAGAGGCTTGGTTGAACATTTACTGGAACCCGGAATATATCTTTGTTTGCAAGGATTCTTATGAAGCTTCTGAATCCAGTATATACATGTATATGGTATTTCAAAATCATTTTGATTCTTCAGCATATTAAAAATATTCAAAACTGACATATGATTTTGAAGAATTTCTTCCTCAGAAAGGGAACTATGAGTATAAGCGTAATCTTCAACAGAATCCATAATATTTATAAAATCCGACGCCAGCTGAAGGATCGGGGTTCCCTTTGGACTTTTTTGAAATAAGTGATTAAAAGGTCTTTATGATTAACTATATCTACGTCACCTGTAATAATGTGTCCAGCATGAATATAGTTATAGGGCGAAGAAGAACATGAACACGATGGAGGATTTTGTTTCAGATACTCGATATCCATTCCATGTAAAGTTTTTTTTTTCGTATATTAATATTATACTATTAGACTATTAGTTATCTTCATATATTTCACACTATCCTTTTGTCCTTCCGACTGTGCTTTTATATTTTTAATTGTCGTAGCTTTCCATACACACACTAAACTGCCTTTTTTAAATTATTACAAAACAAACCATAAATCATACAAAAAATCTGTGTTTTATAGATTTAATGTGAATGTTAACAAAGAAAACATAAAAATAATAATAACATGGATTAATAAACACCTGTACAATAATTAAAAGAAAAAATCAATGGTCATATATCTCATCTGAACCTCTGATATTTTTTTTTTATAATTAGAGGATATTTTTCTTCACAAGAAAAAAGTAAATGTAAATCTTGACAACATGTGAAGTTATTCTTTTGCAAACACCAAAGTTTGGCTTCTTTGTCTTAATCTTTATTGTACACCATATATTAAGAAAACGAATAGAAAACTGAGCTATCAATATCTTTATGTCAAATTCTTATGGAAGTATAGAACAAGAACAAGTTAATCAAACAAGAAATCAAATATATGGAGGAAATGAACAGTATTCAAGTTCTAAGTCCAATACACATGACAAAATAGGATAGAACAAACAATGGCATAGAAGGTCTGGGGGGAATTTCATTGAAATGAATCCGTATATATTTTTATGAATTAACAGTGAATTAGCAGTGATCTCTACTATGGATTATCAAGGTAAAAATTTAACTTTACCACAAACCACAATGAGTATGATGTGAAAAAAAAATCATACAAAGACTGAAAACCCATTAGGAGGGCTAACAAAGAATAATAAAATCTGGAAATAAACATAACATGGAATATTATTAACAATTATAACAAGATACAACATTCCTGTTATTTAAGCATTTTCGAACCGATTCAGGATTTTTGAAAAAAGTAACACAGATGGAAGACAAACGGTATATGTTCGTATTGAATAACATAAAACGTGTGCATAAAAATGTTGCAAGAAAAAGATAATATGGCACATGCACATGTTATTTACATGTAATTATTAATTTGGGGAAAATATGATAGGTGTTTATATTAAATCAATATAATGAAAGATTCGGAAAAACTGATAACACAACTGTTTCTAACTAAAATTCGTGACCATTACAAAGTGTCAAATGGGATTCCAATATTAGACATTGTTGATCATAACAATTAATAAGTATTTTGATTTATCGAAACATCGGTTTGTTCAAGGAATTAGTACCACAAGGAGCACCTGTGGACACCACTCTTGATTCGTAGCTCATGTGATAAAGCTCTTTGGTCCTTTTCATGCAGTCAGTGCCATCTGGAAGGACTTGTTCATTGCTCCTTCGTTAAGGCAGCTAACAGGAATCAGTGGATGAGTCGTCTTCTTTAAATAATTCTGGGGAATGAATTCACAGTAAATTAAGTAAAGATTACGTTAAGATTACGTTTAATTAAGTACTGCCTATATGGAACTGAATAAATGGAAGCCAAAAAAAAAGGTTTATGATATGTTTATGTATTACTTTAGGCACTCTGTATTTCCATTTGAACAAAAGATATATGATAACGAAGACACAAAACGAATTGATTATTTCTTAACGTCTAGAATAGACAACAATATATACATTTTTTTTCAATTAAAACAAATTATACCCAAGCTTTTATATAGATCATTGTACTCAAATAAAAAAACCATATAGAAAATTGGAAATATAAGTTCAGATAAAACTTCTTTAAAAGTATAAACAACTGCATATAGTAGTATTCTCGATATATGTCACTTACTGAATAAAATAAAAAGCAATACATATGTAAATTAAAATCAATTACATATCGTATACATATCTCTTTTGTTTTTTGTTATGCCAAAAAGGGCCTTTATAAAGCATTCTATCAAATTTTAAGGTTCTAAATGAAGCTAAGAATATGTTAAAAGCGTATAAATAGACACTTACATGTGCGTATGTCATGGCGTTTTTTCTTTCTTGATCGGTTGTCATTTTACCAACCCATACAAATAGCTCCTGCTTTGTGTCGAAAATGAAAACATCCTGAAACCAATAAAATTACAAAATGTACATCGAGAAAACTTTAAATACTTTTAAAAATTATTTCAGCACAGGTTAGTAGTTACAAGCAACCATTGCTTAAGCATACAATATTTCTTTAAAGTACTTACATTTCCATCAAAGTCATTGAGCTTAACCGGACCAGTTTTCTCCAGAGAAAATTTCAAATCCCCTTCAGCATCTGACAGTCTACGAATGAGTTATACAATCAACAGTTAGTAAAACTAATGAAGTGATAGAAATAAAATATAGGTTCTCTCATGATTTGTAATTAGACAAGATTTTTTATCCAACAAGTTGAGTGATTTTCATCCCCGAGCCATGGCCAGGGAATAATAACACAACGAATTGGATAAATATCATATCCAACTACAAATCATGTGAGAATCTTTTTATCCTATGTTTTATACATCACTGTTTTACACTTTCTTTATGTAAAACTTTGCTTCATTTTACAACACTCTAACGCAAAACCCATAGTGACGTCACAACTGTGGGATATTATTAGTTATCCAGGTTCATATCCAGGGTGATAAAGGGATAAACATTCAAATTTGAATAAAACGTCTGTATTCCATACACCCTGAGGCCGAAGGCCGAAGGGTGTATGGAATACAACCCGGGGTAAATAACCGTACACCCTTGATTGGACCTGGATAACGAATTTATTTCCTTTGTACCCATAAAAATGCTTTGTAAACATGATTTTTAGCTTTTATCATAGAGAATGTATGCATTGTGACGTCACGTTTTATTTACACCCGGCTCAAGTCGGGTGCACGGATATTTACACCCGACTTTGTAACCAATCAAAGCTCGTGTTACAAGCTAGATAGGAAATAAGAAAAAATATCCATTGAGTCATATCCACGGGATAAAGGGGTAAACATTGGATAAAACGTCTCTTAATACATGAATGTTAGTATACATTTATTGCATGATAGTGAGGGAAATATGAAGATTTATTCAGCCAAGAAAAATCATATTCCCCGAGGGCTTCGCCCGAGCGGAATATGAAATTTCTTGGCTGAATAGGTCATGTTTCCCGAACATTCATGCAATAAATTATTCATTACACCGAAACAAGCACAAATCTTTAAATAAACAAAAAAATTCATATTCGGCACCGCTCTCAAATTCACTTTCATTTTTTTTTTTACGTAAAGTTACTAATCACACGCCGATGAAATAATCAGCAATTTTGTGACGTAAATCAGGCTATTGTAACGTCAAATACTCTCTGGAGTATTATAATTGTATTTTCCTATCAATATGTTTATTCTAGCTCCGTTTGTAAGACTAATAAAAGCCATGAAACTACTTCTATGCAACACTTTGCAACCCACTACAAAGTCTTTATTCTTTATTCTTGTATTACATATTTTCTGACCATAAGGACTTTAATACCACAGGAAATTGTTTTAGGTAAGTTAAAAGTGATGCATTTTAGCTATTAAATGTACACAAGGTATTATAAGGATGTTTGGTGGTATGGAAATGTTAAGTCCAGAGTATTTTTTTTCTCATACTACCTGTACAGTTCCGGTTCCGGGTTGTCGTCTGCCTGATCAATAATGGTCTCCGTATCAAAGTCTTCATCATTGTCGGTCTGGTCAAGGTAACGGAAGAAAACGCCCTACAAACGAGGTAAATCGACATAGTCAGATATTTTAAGTAAAATAACGTGCTTCAGAATAAATACCGAGACGGTAAGAAACTGCATGATAAAAAATAAAGAAGAAAAAATGGTAATAGAACAAATGCTTAAAAATAGCAAACACAATAGCCGTGTGCTCTTTGTCATCATCGGAAAAACGAAAGAAAACCCAAACAAATATTTTTGAAAATGATAGTTTAACAAATACGCCCGTCAATATTCAATCGAACGGTAAACTGTTGCAATATATGTGTATTATCAAATCATTTTCAAGAGCTTTTATTCGTTTCAGATATTGTTCGTTTATAGATTATGCTCAGGTGTGTCGAATCAACTGACACACAAACACTCACTTTTCGATATGGATATGCTAAATGACTATATAAGTAAGGAAAACTGGAGATGTAATTCGTTTTTATACAGGGAAAACATAAAATTAATATTTAAAAGCGACATAGTTTGTAATTCCTTTTGAAGCTGATATTTAAATTTAAAAAAAAAATCTAAAGTACAGGCTTAAAAACCTTGAAATTTTTGTTTTAAAATCTTGAAAATTTATTTCATGTCGATTTGGAACAAAAATTTCAAAGCTTTTAAAGCCCTTGACAAGATTTTTAAAGATTGAATAATTGATTGAAATTTTATTTGGTAATTAGAAATATCAATATTTTTTTAATCTCACGATAAAATTAAAAGTATGAGGTAAATATGAAAATAACGTTTAATGCCATTCCTATCTAATTCTGATTAGAAAACATAATAAAGCCTTGCTTTTTAAATCAGAATATCAAGCTGTTTTCTGTGCTTGTAAAATAATATGCATCCATCAACAACATTTTTTCCATTATCGTCCTTGAAAATATTTTAGTAAAATTTCATTTCAAATGTTTATAAAAATTCTGCATCTGAAATTTCTGTAACAATTAATTAAAAGACTTATACGTTAAGAGATATAAATATCTCATTTTTTACAGTTTAAAGAAACTTAATATATAAATGTTTTAGGTGAACTGTTATAAATATTTAATGAAAATATTGGCAATAGAAACTAGAAATCAAACATCTGCACATTACAATAGATTTGTTTGAATTGACTACAAAAATGGTCCTCATTAAAGAGCTTTATAGAATCTGACAAGGCATTCCATTGAATATCATAGAAAAATATCTTCAGAAAATCTTCTCGATATTACACCATAGAACTACGTATTCCCAATGTTTTGCGTATTAGGAGATAAAATATGCTTGGCATGCAAAATATTACTTTCCGATTTATGTAAAAATACCTATAAATGTATAAAGTTTCTGTTATTCATGAAATGGTTTTGCTTGAATTGTAGGAAAACGTATCTTTATTTGTAAAATAGGACTTACTGTACTCCCTGCCACCTGGTCCAGTACTGTTGCCTTCACGGCTTTACCACTCCTCTCCTCTCTAAGTTGGTTCACATACTGCAATGCCTGGGAAGGTATCAAAATAGACACTTCAAGTAAAAACAACAGCTTATACTCATAAAAAAGAATACTAGTAACTTAACAATCAACAGATATGAATGATTAAATATCTAATTGATAATCATATAGATTTATATGTTACGTAATTTTACAGTGACGACGATATGGTGAGTGTATAAACATTCTACACAATTTTTTTCCAATTAACTTTATCAAATAGGAAGAAAATTAACGGTATTTAAGTTTTAAAGTAAATTAAATCAATACAAAGTAAGCAGAGCAACCGCGGACGTTTAAAATATACGGTATGAGGTAGGATCAGGTGTAATGCAGAGGAAAGCAGACACACCGTATATCGTAAAAACTTACCCATTTTAGTGTGTCTGTAATCAATGACACACAAACGTGTACTTTATATTTGGATATACTAAATTCCTTATTTATAAGTACTTTTTATCGCGAAATGGGTTCTTAATTCGTTTTTATCGTGAAAATAATAATTAAAAGCGAATAGTTTGTAATTGATTTAATGATTTTAAATTTAAAAAAAAACGATGATTTTATACGGCGTGTTGAAATTA
Source organism: Saccostrea cuccullata (assembly GCF_032062105.1). Lineage (NCBI taxonomy): Eukaryota > Metazoa > Mollusca > Bivalvia > Ostreida > Ostreidae > Saccostrea > Saccostrea cuccullata. The sequence continues at coordinate 375,386 of NW_026936742.1, forward strand.
TCGTTTTAAAATTACGCCATAATTAGTTTCACGCGTATATTTAGGAACAAAAATTTCCAGAAAGGTGTGTTTGAGCCCTGAAATTGACAAGATTTTTCATATCTCTTTAAAATTTTATGGTAATTAGAAATATCAATATATTAATCTCACAATAAAAAAAAGTACAGATTATATATGAAAATTTAAAATTCATCTTGTTATTAGACAAAGCAAGCCTGGGTTTATTTTTCGCACATTCGGTGTAACATACTTAACTACTCGCACACTTCAAATATTCTTTTTAAAACAAAAATCGTTTTAAATATATATAAAAACTTGTCATACTAGATGTACAAGGATAAAATAGAAAACAACTAACAAAACATAAAAGTTATCTTAAAATCAATGTGTTAAAAAACTTTAAAATATTTTGCGTCGTATTCGATATACAGCAGCTGTTCCGGAAATATATTGATAAAGCTATTATATAAAACTATTTCATGAACGTTTTGGTACCTAAAATACGTATTCCCAATGTTTTGCTTGGCATGCTTAATTTTGGCTTTGTAAAAATACCTATAAATGTAATTTACTATAACTATTGTATACTTGAAAAGTGAGATAAATTTCATTGAGTTTACCGTAGGCACATGTAGTAAGTGCATTATTTTACAAGGTTTAATCAGTGTGTTAAATCCACTCCTCTCTAAGTTGGAATATGCAATGTTTTTAGTATCAACCTGACACCGAAGTATGAACTACAGCTTTTCATAAAAAAGATTCTTAATTTTTGAATACTAGTAATTCAACAATCAACAGATATCATTGATTAAATATCTATAATCAGATAGATTTATATGTTACGTAATTTTACAGTTTTGTGACGACGATATGGTGAGTGTATAAATATTCTACACAAAATTATTTTTTTCAGATTAACTTTATCAAATAGCAAGAAAATTAACCGTATTTAAGTTTTAAAGTCAATTAAAGCAATACAAAGTAAGCAGAGCGACCGCGGAACGTTTAAAATATACGGTATGAGGTAGGATCACGTGTAATGAAGAAGAAAGCAGATACACCGTTTATCGTAAAAACGTATCCATTTTAGTTTCTGTAATGATGGTTAACAAACGTGTACTTAATATTTAGAATACTATAGATTCATTATTTTTTTGCGAGTACTTTTTATCGCTAAATTGTTCAAATCAAATGCAAAAATACCCCCACGGAATGGACGGTTGGTCAAGTTGTTTTACAAAGTTTTACCATAAAAATATAAGGAGTGATTTTAAATCTTGCTTATCGCGAAATTACGCGAAAATTAGTTTCATGCGTATATTTAGGAATTTACAGAAAGGTGTGTTTGAGGGTGAAATTTAGAATTCTGCATATCTCTTTATATTTTTTCACAATGAAGAACACCACGATTACTCAAAGGGAGAAAAAATTACAGATTTTCACTGCTGAAAATTTAAAATTCATTTTTCGCACATTCGGTGTTACATACTTAACTACTCGTATACTTCAAATATTCTTTTTAAAATCGATTTACAAATACATGTATATCGTAAAAACTTGTCATACTAGATGTAAAAGGTTAAAATAGAAAACAACTAACAAAACTTAAAAGTTATCTTAAAATCAATATGTTAAAAAACTTTAAAATATTTTGCGCCTAATTCGATAATACAGCAGCTGCTCCGCAATATATATTGATAAAGCTATTATAAAGAACTATTTCATGAACGTTTTGGTATCTGAATAGACGATGATTGGCCGGAATTTTAGCTTTGTAACAATGACTCATGGTACATAATAGTTTTACTATAGAAAAAATTGAAAAGTGAGATAAATCATTGAGTTTTTACATGTAGAAATATATTTTACAAGGTTTATTTAGTGTGTTCCATCCACTTCTTTTAATTGGAACATGCAGTGTTGTTTTTTTTATTACAATCATAACGTTAAGTATTTTTGACACATGCCATATGCAATACAAACACAGAATAGTCTGACTGTTCTAAGTCACAAAACTGACAACATGTGGTTTGAGCAGCGGGGCCACAACGGAAATTCAAATTTTTACAATGCTTTTAATCAAACTTTTTCCTATGAAAGTTGTACATTTCAAATAATGTCTAAATTATGCAGCGGATTGAACGTTATTTCAAGCATCAATTTTTGCATGAAATGTGAGAGAAATTGAGATTCAGACTTTCTTAAAAGCTACCGCAATCAGTGGTTGCTTTGTTAAAATGTGGCCCATAAAAAATCTTGTTTTCATTATTAAATCATAACGTTAAGAAAATTTTGTAAAATGCCAAATGCAATTTTTGTCCATTTTAAAATATACCATGACTTATGTCCCACAACAGCAAACATGTGGTTGATGAAAGCAGGAAGCAAAATCTCACTATAATAGTGATATGTCAGTATTTTAATCACACTTTCACAACGAAAGTTCGATTTTTAATATAGCAACCACAATCCTAGTTCAACGGGGATTGAACGTGATTTCAACTATCAATTTTTGCACACGTGTGAGAGAAATTGAGATTCAGAATTTCTCCGTTTTAAGAAAGGGATTTTGCATTATTAAACTCATGGGCAAAATTTTTAATAAATTCCAAAAATGTAAAGGTGACAATTTGAGTCCATTTTTAAATATATCATGACTTGTGCCATTAACAGCAAGTCTGTAATCTTATGAAATCGAGGACAAATACGGCTGAAAATGTAGCAAAATCTCTTTATCATGGTGATATACCTATTATTAGGCGTTCTGACCTTAACATAGAGATAGGATTTAGAAATATAAAGTAGTTTTTCATAAAGCTAGACATTATCCCTGCTTCTTCATTTTTAAAACTCTTTTTGTCCTACCCTGACACGTTCGTCTTTATTGGCTCCCTCTCCATTGTACTGGTAGATCTGTAAGCCCAAATCCAGGATGTACACGTCTGTGTCATCTATATACTTCTCCATGCGTGGAATCTAAAGTAAAATAAAATGTGGTCATTTTTCCGTATATTTTCATAATAAAAGATTTCGCAGAACTTTCGATATCAGTGAAAAGTATTGTAAAATGATGCATACTTCTTTGACCATAACTCCAAACTTGTCTCCATGGAAATGGAATAGTCTGGGTGTGTATTGCTCTGGCTTGACTTGACGGAAACCACTTTCGGCACCACCGTGAAGATACCTGTATTGTAGAAATTCACTTTACTTTATATTGAAAGGATAATATAAAACACATATTGTGTTCTCATGATATATATATACAGTGAAACCTGTCTAATCTGACATCCAATGGGAGATGAATTTTATGTCAGATTAGACAAGGTGTTGGATGAGACAGTGTACAAAAAAAATCGAAAATAGGAAAGCAATTTAACGTCGGAATTCACAAAATAGGAAAATGCAATCGCCATACCCTTTTTTGGGCGAATTTAAAAAAGACCAAACTTGTTTATAAGTGTGAAAGGGCGAAAAATAATACTGGGGGAAAATAACCTTTTAAACAGTACTTCATGGTGACCATTTCATGCAAAGTATGGACTAAATACATTTAAAAAGATTTTGGGGTTTTCACTTACGTAATCGGGTTGAAGTAGGATTTAAAGAGCTGAGATTCGTGACCTTGAACTTCTCTGTGTTGGACAGGAACATCATCAAGGAAGGTGTCCAGTTCCACTGTCTTATAAGCTGCTGTAGCGTACTCATCCTTATATTTATCAACATGGAAATTTATTGTTTTATTATTTCAATAAATTGAGAGGAGCAAAACATATATCATATATATTTATACAATATATATTAGCAAATAGATTCGCTCATAAAGAAAGAGCGTTACAAAATCAAAAGTCATATTACTTACTAACATCAAAAACTTTATAAAATAAACTTCATGTGCAAGGAAGTGCAAATGTTTAAGAAACTGTCATTATTAATTGTTTCATTACGACACATTTTTAATCCACCTGTAATAAACATTAAATAGCACTGATTTTAAAGCAAGCATTTTTTAAATTCTTACCTGGGTGCTGTATTTTCCGATCCAAAAATGGACATCGTAAAGAAGAGCATCAGAATCTTCCTTCTTGTAAGTCTAAAAATAGTTTTAGTATAAGATAAAGCATCACGTGAAATGTGTTTAAACAGACTTAATATTATGACTATCAGTACAAAAAATACGAAGATAATAAACAGAAATTAAGCTTGAAAATCCATTAAAACAATACAAATTGGGAGCAAAACAAACTCGGACCTCTAAAAATATGTGATCAGGTACCATGGAGGAGTAAGCATCCTCTGCCAACCGGTTACAATGTAGAATACTTCAATAGACTTGTATATACTTACATTCAATACAATGTAGGAATCTCCATCGTAAAATTTCCCATAATCCTCCTCTGGCCATTTAGTAACTTTGAAGTTCTGAATCATAATCAAAATAAAATGGATTAAAATTTATTGAATGCCTTTCTTTGTTGCAATCAAATTCCTTATAATTTGTTATATCAATGAATAAAATGTTTGATATACTTTTTGAACTGTTGTTGAAAACAGTATTATTGGAAATACGATAATAATTCTTAAGAGCGGCTGTATTGGAAATAAATCTAAACAAACCACTATTCGCCATATTTGGATCCCGGGTTTCAATCCTGCTGTCTTCCAAGCCTTTTCACAAGCAGCTGACGATTCTGGAATAAAAATACATGTCACAAGTTAGAAAATGAGAAGACGCCTTGAAGCGTGAAGCATTCCAGTACAAATACTTATCTTTGATATTTTTTTCTTTTTTTATATAAATAAAATATGCTGTAATGAAAAAGATGATGACAATTTAATAATAACAAACAGTGATCGAAATACAAGCGTTTTTAAACGGAACATGAACAAATCCTCGAAAAATAAAAAAGTGGGATGAGGTGCCACGGAAAGAAAAAGGTGCCAAGAAACTCCAGTGGAAGATTGGAAACAATTGTATCTCATCAAACAATTGCATGCACAATTTTTTTTTTTACTTGAGGATTGTGATATTTTATTATGTATGGAAGTATATAAAAAGATATCTTGCACAATAAAAGATATTATAATTTTATTGATCAATAACCTATTATCTAATTACTTTTGGTAGCATGATTAAATGCCATTTTCCGTGAGAAATTTCCTCTTAAACTCTCAATTCAGCTTTACATGTTTTTTTTTACGCAAAGATGAATAGACTAGGATACACTGCTGTAAGAAAGGTAGACCCACCAGCGAAAGATCGATTTTTATTGAACCCTAACAGAAAATATAAAAAAAGTTCAAGGTAAATGAAAAATCCTATGAAGCTCAGCTCTGAATTTATTGACTACGCATGATTTATAAACCCTCAAATCAATTTAGAATTTCTTTGGTAATTAACATATGATACATTTAAATATATAAGCTTGCTCACCTATGTCTGAACATTCTGAATTGTTAAATTTCTCTTACCTTTAGAAATCTTATGTGTTTTATCTTATAAATTGCTGATGCATATACTTCAGTAACTTTGATTAAATCAAATTAATTTTCGAGGGATGATCAAACAGCTCCATGTTCATGCGAATATTATCAAAAGTGAATGTGCTCTGTTTTTTAACATTCAATTCTTAACTATATGTTCCTCAAGTTAGCCAATTTTTTCTCTGCAAAATCTTAACTAAATGTTCTATTTTTTTGCAGTTAGAAGTCTTTAAATAAGTCAAATAGTAGCATGGTTTAATGTCTGTGCGATGTTCTTACGTCAATGTGGCAGTATTATAATAAAACACCCCCGGCTCCTACTAAAAAAGATCTAACCCTCATTTTTGGGGATTTGAAGTGCATTTATCCTTTTACCTTTTTTAAAGTTTAATAACTTTCAATATTTGCAACATTTACATATATTTAACCTTAATCGATATTTCATGTAAAACGTTAAAATCTTTTCAAAAATCAAACCTTACAATACCTTGCTTCTAATGCATTGTAACAATTATATAATGTTTAGGTTTTCTCCCATGCTTAAGAGATTTTTTTTTTCAAAACAGATTTTGGCTACCCCAAAAACATTGCTAATGATGATAATATTTTAGTAATATTAAACCAGTAGAGCATATACGATGATATTTTACTAGACATTGATATGATCAGTATTTAAGGTAGGACACAATAGATAGGCCAAATTCTTCCTCAAATTCAATTTTTCTGAATCTTTTATATTTTGTTCTAGAATACAAAATCTCTCTTATTATTTAATATGAAAGAAATTCAACCAAACATATTTTGCCCACATTGTCTGAAATATGGCCTATCAGACCCCTGTAAGAAGATTGTGAAATCAGACACTCGACTTGAGAGTGAGCCTATTTTAGAATTATCAATTGATTTATTGCAAGTTTTTTTTTGTATAATTCTGATAAAGATAACCTTTTTGTTACTTTAATTAGTAAGTCCTACACTTAAAGTTTTCTAAAGAAAAAAATGTATGATTCAATTTTTACAAAAAAATAACAGAACTAGTGCTAATTGCAACGGGGACCGTTACAGATGTTCCCCAAACGCTCCCCAAGTCCCTTTTGGTGCCATATCCCCTGTGAGTTTCATTAAATAAGGCAACCTCTATGCATTTGAGACTTTAACAATGTTTACCCAGAAGTGTATCAAGTTCATTCAAATTTTAGCACTGCATGCATGCACATGTGAATGCATGTGCGTAATGACCATATCATCTTGTCTACACAATCTATATATTTTAATATACTAAATATTAAAGTATTTAATCCAAAAGTATTCAATAATACGCTCATTCACGTGTATTTTTTATTTTACTCATTTCACGTGCACGCACGTCATACATGAGCATGGTGACGATACCCTCTTGTAGAAGTCCATTACATTATTCTATGATTAAATCCCACCCTGTTTTAAAATACCAAAAGAGTTATATATTTTAAGTTTCACCCATAAAATTGCAGTTCATGTACATGCACGTGTATGCATGTGCATGGTGAGCATGTCTTCTTGTAGAAGTCCATTATATCTATCCATGTTCCAAATCACATCCTGTTTGTTTGAAAAACAAGGGAGTTATAGCTATTTAAAGTTTAACCAATCATTTGCAGCAAATGTGCATGCACGTGTTTTCATGATAATTGCTATATAGTGTCTTGTAGGAAATCCTAATGCATGGCTATGTTCAAAATTTCACAAGATTTCGACAAAAAACAAGGAAGATATTGTGACTTTAGTTTCAGCCAATCAGAGCAAAGCGCACGTGCATGCGCGTCAAGATCTTGCTATTTTGACCATGTCAAATTGTCTATGCTACTAAAATTTTTATATTGAATAAGTTTCAAAGCATTTCATCAAAAATTACAAAAGTTACGCCTATATCAATTAAATTGGTCATTTCACGTGTTGCACGTGCACGCTCTTGCAAGCACGTGCGCGCAAAATGACCTTCGAAAAGAATTTACATAACATGCCTACTGACCCTAAAAAGGTTTTACCTAAGTCGGATGTGTAGTTTACAAGATCACTCCCGGACAAAAAAGTACCCAGGAAGCCTTTCAATAGAAGAAGAAGAAGAAGAAGAAGAAGAAGAAAAATAATAATAAGAAGAAACAGAGTAAAAACAATATGTTCCCCAACTTCGTTTGGGGAACATAATAATTAAAAGGGGTCCGAGAATAAAATGTGTGAAAATAAAGAAAATTGAATCAATACTTTCTGATATTTCGATTAAAAAAATTTAAATGGCAAAAAAACTAAAAGATTCAGTAGATGACGTCACAATCTTTGATCTTTGACCTCTTGATATGACCTTGACCTTTACAGTTCACAAAGAACAGAGACTCCTTATATGTGTATCCCAATATCAGCCCTCTACTATTTATTGAACAAAAGTTACACTGCATTTTATATCAGACTGTTACATTCTTGTTTATTGCACTTAATATAGCGTAAACACATTCCAAAATGTAAGCTCCCAAGTGACCATATACAGGATTCTCCGATTTTTTCACAAAATATGACGCAAGCATGCCAAAACTTGTTATTTTTCTTACAGGGGTCATTCATTGTTGTCAATATAGTAATATTCTTCTTTTTTCCTACAGTATTTTTAAAGAAATTAGTAAAAATAGAATCCATGGGTGTTTTGTACACCTTAAGTCATGAAAACACATGAACAGGGGTAATTAAGAATAAAAGCTAGTTGATGAAAGTCTATAATTAATACATTTTAAGGCAGGCTAATGGTTCTTATTTTTTCCCGATCATGACAAGGAGCACACGGCGGGTGTGATTAAAATATAGCAGGGGATGCTCATTTATGTATGGCATTTAATCCCACTTCCGAAATAATATTTTGGTTTTCCGTAATTGCTCTGCTCCTATTTTGAATTATTTTATAGACTTTTTATCTTGAATACTGTTCGTTATCTCCTTATGTTTAATATCCAACAGTTCTAAATTAATAATCTATAAAATCTCACTCTTAACATCTCGTTCTTCTTTTGATCCGAACAGTGCAAGGTTCGAGTCCTTCCAGTCATACTGTTTCTGTTTGATGAGCCCTGAAACACAAGACAATTACACTGTAAATTTACTTTCATGTTGCAAAGACATGTTGATTGATAATAAGCACAGACGTACAAATAGTACTATAAGACAAGGAAATTTAAGTTACTTTGATGTGCAATTATTTTGTAAAAATATCATATAAGGAAAACTGAAACACGTCGATGTTACTTTTGACAATAAAACAATTGCTTTGATCATTGTCTCTTCTTAAAACTTATCTCGACCCTGCCAAAAAGGCCATTTTAAATGACAGTTTATCTATATGTAGTGAACCCATGCACAATTGACATTTAGGTATACATTAGTGTATGGAAATCAAATGGTATATGAATGTCTTTCACCATCTTCCAAATATTTCATACATGAAACAATTTTATTTGGGAAGCTAAATGTAGAAAAATACTAGTAACATTGTCGAAATTTGATGATAATTTGAATATCAACAGCAAGCATTACCTATTGACGCAAGACTCAAAATCAAATCTATTACTAAACTAGAAGAGCAATCCACTACTCAACTTTCATGTAACTTATTCCAGTTAACCTAACCTACAGAGGAACAATGTTCTGAAAAGATAGTTAATATGTCCCTCGAGAAAACGATCTTTCAAGAGCAACAGCTGCATGTATTGATAAATTGTGTAATTGTACAGTTTGTATTTTTTATGATAATCAAAATAAAAATGCGGGGTTTATTTTCAAAGCCTAAATATTGAAAATTTGGGTATTTTCCCGAGTAACTGTTTGACATGATTTGAAAACTAAAAATGGTCAATCAAACAAGTAAATGGAATATTTAACATTATCGAAACCGTATGTGTTTAAAAGTAATTGCGAGTTTTAAACAGTAAATAACACTGGAAAGTATGTAAAGTTGTATCAAATGTATTATATAATTTATATAGCAGTACTTCATATAAATTCAAAATAAAATTTCCATAATTTACATTCTTCATAAAATGTTCGTTGGAAAAAAGAAACTTTTATAATTTTTAAGATCTACCTTTAAAAAAAGTTCTTACCTGTCATTGTTCCAGCTGGAAGTAACAAAAAATCAATAGATAAAAATCAATACACACAGTTTATTCACGAACTACTTTGCAACATGTGTCATTGTGTACACCTCACCATCGTTTATATCTAACGACAAAGTCTTTGTTCCGCATCACATGGTTTCCACACGGATGGTATCGTGACACAGCCCGAATCCATGCCCATTTTAAAGTATTTTTATGAAACTATTTCAGGCACATTCAATCTTCTTCTAATTAACAAATATTTAATAATCTTAGACTATCATTTTTCTTGGAAAAATATGAGATATTTTTTAACATATGATAGGCACAAGTAGTAATAGTTCAAATGAAAAATATAATTAATGTTTGAAACGTAAAATAACGAAAAAATTCTGATCTGAGCAAACACGGACATCTGAAAACATCAGAGGAGGAAACAGGCTTAGAAATCATTAAACACACTCATACTTTAGTCAGAATTCAATTATCTATAAATGTGTATTACTTGTGAACTGAAACTCCTATATTTCATATAACAGTACTCCATTTGTGCATAGTTAAGGGCAATTTAATATTTGTGTCTGCTTCGTTTACCTATCATATCAACACAATAAAAGTAATTTTTTTGTTGGTTTCTTTTTTTTTGCCTTAAGCCTACGTTAAGGATATCCGATCCTCAGCCAGGAAGGATAACTCCAAATATTAGTATTTAATTTGAAATGCATCAAAATGAAGCTTAAGGTAAGTCACTCGTCAGCTTTTTAGAGAAGTCCACGCAGAAGCTTTTACTTCAAAACTACTTATCAAAATTCAATTTTTATAACATATTTAAATTTAACGATGTAAATATTTTAACATTCAATGAAAAAACTGCTCAAAAATCTACAAAGAAGCCATATTTATGAGGAACTATTTCTTTTGGTGGAAGGATATTTAGCAGAAAATTCTGCAAATCTGCACATTTATAAAATTTAATGTAATGGAAATTTAGCCTCACATACTTTTACTCGGAGAATATTTTCCGTTTTGATATTGCTAAAAATATTTAATATAGGTCTTAATTTATATTTTTAGACTAAATTTTACGCCTTCCCTCAACAAACTTTTCCAATAAATGAAAATATATTAAAGAAGTCAAGATCAAATTTACACCATTTTTTGCCTGAAAATCACATATTTTGACAAATATTTTAAAATTAACATCACTGACCCCTCCTTTTCCTTTCATTTTTTTAAACTACTCGATACTTGTGACAGATCAGCACTTAAGTCGTAAAAAGTTTGATATAAGAAAATTTTTTATTGCCTATTCAGTTTTTTAATACCCCAAATATGTTATTTTTAGTGCAAAAAGGTCACACAATAATTAACGCGCATTAATTTGCAAGATTTGTTTAATGATAAATATTATTCAAACTATTTTACGTGAAATAAGATTATATTTATTGTCATGCTTACATCTGATCAAATATAATAAGGGTTAAAGTAATTAACCAAAGAGATGAAATTTAAGTGCAAAAAGGTCAAATTAAATGTACCGTAGATCAGTAGGATGAACACTGACCCCCTATTTTCTTTGCGATTTTGAGTTACACTTTATGAGTACTTATCCAAAATATACTTCTCAAAAAATCCTTGATTTAACAAATTTCAGGAGTGACTTACCTTAAAAATAAATTTTTCATGCAACAATTTTCATTTTATTCATCTTTATAAGATTCAAAGTTTTTCGAAGTCTTATAAAAGGTCTTATAAAAGTTGACATTTGCACCCTATAAAAGGAGAAAAAATTAACACCGTTTTAGAGAAATTTTCTTGAATCCAGCCTTAGATACCAATGCTTATTATCATGATATGATATAAGAAGTGATTTGTGGTGTTTTGCTATGATAGCAAAATCCTTTTACACTATGCGTTATAGAATACATGACGGAAATAGAAGACAAAAAATACTAAATAAGTATATAAAAACCATGACAATTTCTTTGAATGCCTGGATACATACCGCTTTTCAACCTAAAATATATTTGTTGATCAATTTGCAATTAGAAAATGCATTGCTGATATTCCAATTCGCTTTTTCAGCAAAAAATATTGGAGATTTGACAATTTTCCCTATATAATATGATTAACTTTAATCTTTAACTTTAAAGAAATACTGTGGATAAATTTACATACCTTCATGGACTTAGAGACACTTTTATGAGTATTTTTGATAAGTTAACTGTTAATATTATAATTCTGAGGATCGGATTACCTCAAAAAGAGGAAGATGAAATATAAAGATGATAAATAGTATTCAAGCAATACAAAATAGGAGTAGAGCAAACAAGGATATCTAAATCTTCAGAGGTGGGATCAGGTACCATAGAGGAATGAGCATCTCCAGCTGAAACGGTCACGTCTGTCAACTACTCCTTACAGAAAACAAGAAAAATCCTTAGACAAATTAGTGTGTTATAATGGTCTGACTGTTAGTATGAAACAGGCCAGTCATCTTTTGACCAAATGAAATACTGTATTTGATGACAATTAATTGAGTCGGCCACAAAATTTGCGTTATGATTTTTACAGAGACTGTTGATATTCTCATTTCATAAACTTGTTTGTCAATAACTTCTTTCGTTTTTGAAAATGTTTGTACAATGAGTTTATTTATCGAATAACGATAAGAGACCGAAACTGTTTCATGCTTTCGTGGGCAGGTTTCATAGGCGTCACCTGTCACACCTCCAATGTGGCCTTTATCTTGATCGAAAACAAACAAAGACAATCAATTCGGTATCAATTAAGCAAGAAATTTGATAAACCATATGTCAACTCATTTTTGTTGACGGTAGATTTTCAAAATTGGTGATTTGAAATGTAATAATATTGAGTCCTTAAACCTCTTCACTTTTACCTATCAGTATTCTATTTTGTTTGAGATATTGATTAAATTAAGGATCGTTTATTGTGTTTTGGATTAACTATGAGCAATAAACACCATATGCGAATTATATGGTATATTACAACATACATAAGGTAAGCTGATGACTAAAAAGTTGAAAATATTGAGAGAACATAAAGTAATTCAATACAAAGGATCATTAATACGTACAAATTGAAAGCTGAGGAAACAAAGACAACTTAAATCATCAGAGATGGGATCAGGTGTCATTGAGGAACCAGCATCCCATACCAACCGGTTTCAATCACTGTGTGCTCCTTGTCAAGATCGGTAAATCTGAAATTTCTGCAAAAAGTTTACATGAGAGCTTTACAATGAATACGAAATTGTTAGTTGGAATTCGACTAAATGAAAATTTGCATTTGCTGACAAGGTCTTTGTAGCTATTTTCACACTAATTGTTAGTCCATTATTTAAAGTACGACTTGACAATGATTTTTGCCGTGATTTCCTGATCATGACAAGGAGCACACAGCCGATGTGCCCTGTCAGCAGGGGATGCTCATTCCTGCATGGAACCTGATCCCTTCTCTGCGGAGGTCTGTGTTTGCTCTGCTCCTATTTTGTACTGTTTCATGGACCTTTATATTGACTTCCGTTCGTTATCTCCATATCCTTCATCTACCACTTGACTCGTTAAATTGATGAATGTAAAAGATACCGCTGATATTTTTGTTTCACGTATGTAGCAGTATACCTTCATCACCTACATACGAAATTTAAAAAATCTCAGTTGATTCGATACGCAAGAGAATGCTCTTGTATTAACAATTTCTAAAACAAGGTAAATTATTGACAAACAAGTTGATGAAACAAGAATTTCAGCTGTCTCGTTTAAAGTCATCATTTCGTATGTTCTATGGTCGACACAATGACCTTGTCAGCAAACGCAATTTATCATTGAGTCACGTTTTTCATACTAAGTGTTAGTCCATTGAACTGATATTTCCGTTATTCCCCGATCATGACAAGGAGCATCCGGCGGGTGTGACTGGTTGACAGGGGATACTTACTCCTCCATGACACCTGATCCCACTCTAATGTTTTGGAGGTCCATGTTTGCTCTGCTCCTTTTGTGTATTGTTAATGTACTTTTGATCTCGGATATTGTTCGGTATCTCCATATGTTTCATTTCACCAACTTGAAGTTTCTTGTCAATTTTTGGCCTCGTTTCGCAAAAAGCCCATACGTAGAGCAAACCCGTGTACATCGATTCATTTGGAGACAATACCCTATATACATACATAAAGCCATATTGCTACTGTAAATTACGCGTAAAAGGTTTACGATAGAAAAATCAAACTCATAAAGATCTTCATAAAGTTTTGTAAAATTACAATGAACGTCTATTTTTAGTCAAAAATCCAACTTTAAAAAGATGTAACAGACACAGGAAAAATGGGGAAAATAAGGCTAATTATGGTGTAGAATTTTATTATTTGAATTTCGTTTATTATGTTCATTTATGATATATAAAGCAAAAATATTTGACATTTAAAAAAAAAAATGATGGCAAAAAAGTTTCAAAATTTGATATCAGTGCTGTCTACATTAACAATTATAAATTTTGTCTTGTTTAGACTAATTATTACACAATCATTAATGTATAAAAGGACACCCCCAAAAAATGAAATACTTTTTGTCCTCCAATAAGCACACTGGAAAACTTGTGTAATAGTATCCTGTTAAAAAATGGAGCATGATAAACATCAATCAATGTTTTAAGGGGCAATATCCCTCTATTCCAAATTTATTTCACTACATTTTTTTTTAAAATCCAAAACATTGATTTTCATCAATGACAAAAGCATTAGATTCAAATGAACAGTGGCTTAAAGTATGAAGAGTTTCTTACTTTTTCAGACATGAATATTATGTCAAATCATAATGTGAAGAAAATTTGATATGATTAAAAAAACCAATAATTTTTTATCCCACAATAAAATTAGAAATATGAGGATAACATGAAAATAATATTCACTCTCATACCTATCTAATTCTCATTAGAAAACATACTGAAGCGTTGCTTTTTAAATAAGAATATGAAATTGTTTTCTATACTTGTAAAATAATACACATCCATCAACAAGTGTTATCTTTCCATTATTGCCCTTGAAAATATTTTTAGTGAAACAAAATATTAATTAAATGTTTATAAACAATTCTGCATTTGAAATTTCTTTAACAAGTAAATGAGTTATACATTAAGAGATAGAAATATCTTAAATTACATCTGAGTATAAATGTTTGAAGTAAACTACTACAAATAATTAATAAAAAGATTGGCTAGAGAAAGTAGAAATCAACATCTGTACTAAAGAACAGATTTGAATGAGGTGACTAAAATATGGTCCATAGTAATGAAAGCTGTCAAATCTGAATTGACAATTCACTGAATTTCATGGAAAAATTTCTCCAGAAAGTTATCTCTCTTATCAGAGGGAAATTACACCTTAAGTAAAAAAAAAGTAAGATTAGTGTGTTTAAGATTTTATTAAAATTAATAGGCAATTTTGTATTTATTTTCCCTGAAATTTGTTCCAACACATTTTCTCCACAGATTTTGGTCAGCACTTTGGATTGTAATCGTCCTTTGATATAACTCCACTTCAGTTTAATATATCAATTTGACATTGCTGTTTGTTTTCACGGAATATGTTAAATTCATAATCTTTGTTAGTTCTAGGTATTGCATTATAGTCAATTATGTCTGTTTAGGTTTTTTCACCAGGGAATACGATACAATCATAACCTTTGTCACTTCTGTGTATCAATAAATGACAAAGAGAACAAAGAACGTTTACATTATTTTTATATGTCCTTGGTTCTTTTGTTACCCTTTCTTTGGAATATACGCCTTATCTTTTTCATAGTGATTATCTTGGAATTGTCTTACACTTTTCTGGGTTACAAAGAATGTTGGTCATGTCATATGATAAACCACATTACACTTGTTATATAAAGTGATATCTTTAGATGTTAACCTTTTTGTCAGACAAAGGAATGTTTAAATGACTTGCAGTATTTCAGGTCGATACTCATTTTAATACATGATTGTAAAAAAATTGGCAAGATATTTAAAAGGAATGACAGACATTAAAATCCTCAGATGTGAAGTTTTCAGGAATTGCACTCAATGTTCTTGCGAAGAGTAGAATCATTTTAAAATTCATCAAAAGATGCTCTACAGATAATGTAACTATTATTTGAAAATAAATATTTGGTCAAATGTTTTAATCACAATGTAAACAAATTGAACCGCATATTAAAACAATGAAAAACAATTCGCCAGATCGAAGCTAGCACATAACTGTCAACTTGATCTGAGAACTTAACGCATTTTAATCAGCACCTGTGACCGTAATATTTACAATGTAACGACAAAATGTAGAGAATCGTCAGGGGAAAAAAAATAAAATTATACTAAATATCGGCGGAAAAGAGAGTCTCTTAATCAATTCGTGTTACGAATATTGTTGACCAAAGAATTACCATAATAAAATTGGCTATAGGTATACAAAATTGAAACCATAACCGGGAAATTGCAGTAATATAATTGTTGAAAAAGACGTTCTAATCTCACTATATTGCATATTAAGACGCTCGATGTTCATTTTTAAGATAGTAGAGAAACTTACTTGCTTAGAATATAGGTCTGTGACTGGTAAATTTATACTTCTAAAATACGATTGCCCAGCATTGTAGATATACGTTGTTACATATATTTCTCTGCATCAGCACATTATAATTATGTGCATTTCATTATGCACAAAAATAAATTGTAGGTCATAGAAATAATTGTATTTACATAATTTCCAAATATATATTCCTTCAACGTCAATGACAATATTGAGATATGGTTCTACAACCACTGAAGCGAAGTTTGTTGTCATTTAAAATGTTAACAAGACAGTTTTGCACACCAAATTATAAATTATAACAAGAACTTTGTGCTTTAAAATTTTATAAAGTATTTGTATATTTTAACGGGTCTCACTACGAATGTATTAACAATACAAGAGTCTTTATTTTAGTACACCTATTTAGTTTTAATTTAATCAATATTTTATTATGTAAGTAAGATTACATAATTGAATTGGACATCAGGCATGGCCCATATAAGTCCTCTCCAACACCTATTAAACTATTCGTGAGATTTGTATAAGAGCAAACGATAAAATTGTGAAGACATCCAGCTGAGATCAATCTCAAAATAATCTATTAGCAAAACATGCAGTGTGAAACACGAACCTCTCAAAATTCCAGCGAGAGAATCGGGTGTCAAGGAGGAGTAAGCATCCCCTGTTGATTCCAGTGAAGGACAATATGGATAGATACATACCAGTATATGAACTTCCTTGGTTGTTTTTAAGTACCATTCATATGCAACAATTTGTTAGTTTTCTACATGTACTGTATGTCCAAACAACCATGGCAAGGTAGTAGAAAACATAAAATGAATCGGTTTAAATGTATACCCATCACAATTAGACTGGATTGTTTTTACTTGAAAAGGAGATATATACTTATGACATATTTTTCATATTGTTAATATAAAAGCACTTCATTTTACTTCGTTAAGTTAGCGCAAATATCTTCCTGGCGTTTTTTTTTTCCATAAAAACTGATATGAAAACTACTAGTATATCCGTATTGCCTTGTCCATTGTATCAATTAGTAAAAATGTGATTTAAGTTTTTAAATTTAATGGCCTTTAATGAATTCTCAACCGAATTTTTAAACATACAAGCTAAGTTTTTAAATATATTATCCAGAAAATCAAGTTGGATTATATGAGCTATTTGCAGACTTAATGTTCTATTACATAATTAGGCATTGCATTTTAAGCATCAATTATATACTCAACAAAAAAGAAACGCATCTCAGAATAAACATGAGAAACTAAGTTTTCACTTTAAGCGGCAACATCCCTTTGTTCCAAATTTCACAATATATTTTTCAAAAATTCCAAACGTTGATTTTCATCAATGACATTTGTTCTTGAGATTCAAATGACAGTGGCTTAAAGTATGAAGCGTTTCTTACTTTTTCAGAAATGAATATTATGTCAAATCATAATGTGAAGAAAATTTGATATGGTTAAAAAACCAATAATTTTTTATCTCACAATAAAAGTAGAAATATGAGGATAACATGAAAATAATATTCACTCTCATAGCTATCTAATTCTCATTAGAAAACATACTGGGGCGTTGCTTTTTAAATAAGAATATGAAATTGTTTTCTGTGCTTGTAAAATAATACACATCCATCAACAAGAGTTATCTTTCCATTATTGCCCTTGAAAATATTTTTAGTGAAACAAAATATTAATTAAATGTTTATAAACAATTCTGCATTTGAAATTACTTTAACAAGTAAATGAGTTATACATAAAGAGATAGAAATATCTTAAATTACATCTTTCAAGCAACTGAATATAAATTTTAGAAATCAACAATTATAAATAATTTATAAAAAGATTGGCAATAGAAACTAGAAATCAGCATCTGTACTATGGAACAGATTTGATTGAGATGACTAAAATATGGTCCATAGTAATGAAAACTGTCAAATCTGAATTGACAATTCACTGAATTTCATGGAAAAATGTCTCCAGAAAGTTATTTCTCTTATCAGAGGGATATTACACCTTAAGTAAAAGAAGTAAGATTAGTGTGTTTCAGATTTTATCAAAATTAGTAGGCAATTTTATCTTTAGCTTCCCTGAAATTTGTCCCAAAACATTTTCTCTACAGATTTTGGTCAGCACTTTGGATTGTAATCGTCCTTTGATATAACTCTACCTCAGTTTAATATATCAATTTGATATTGCTATTTGTTTTCACGGAATATGTTAAAACCATAATCTTTCTAAGTTCTAGGTATTGCATTATAGTCAATTATGTCTGTTTAGGTTTTTTCACCAGGGAATACGATACAATCATAACCTTTGTCACTTCTGTGTATTAATAAACGACAAAGAAAACAAAGAACGCTTATATTATTTTTAAATGTCCTTGGTTCTTTTCATTACCTTTTCTTTGGAATATACGTCTTACCTTTTTCATAGTGATTATCTTGGAATTGTCTTACTCTTTTCTGGATTACAAAGAATGTTGGTCATGTCATACGATAACCCACATTACACTTGTTATATAAAGTGATATCTTTAGATGTTAACCTTTTTGTCAGACAAAAGAATATTTAAATGACTTGCAGTATTTCAGGTCGATACTCATTTTAATACATCTTTGTGGAAAAAATTGGCATGATTTTTAAAAGGAATGACAGACATAAAAATTCTCAAATGTAAAGTTTTCAGGAATTGCATTCAATGTTCTTGCAAAGAGTATAATCATCTTAAAATATATCAAAAGATGCTCTACAGATAATGTTATTATTGTTTGAAAATATATATTTGGTGAAATGTTTTAATGAAAATGTAAACAAATTGAACCGCATATCAAAACAATGAAAAACAATTCAACAGATCGAAGCAAGCACATAACTGTCAACTTAATCTAAAAACTTTATGCATTTTATTCAGCACCTGTGATGATAATATTTACTATGTAATGATAGAATGTAGAGAATCGTTAGGGAAAAAAGAATACAATTATACTAAATATCGGCGGAAAAGGGAGTCTCTTAAATAATTCGTGTTACAAATATTGTTGACCAAAGAATAATCATAAAAAATTGGCTATAGATATACAAAATTGAAACCATAACCGGGAAATTGCAGTAATATAATGTTCTACTCTCATTATATCGCATATTAAGACCCTCGATATTCATTTCTAAGATAGTAGAGAAACTTACTTGCTTAGAATATAGGTCTGTGACTGATGAATTTATACTTCAAAAATACGATTGCCCAGCATTGTAGATATACGTTGTTACATATATTTCTCTGCATCAATGCGTTATAATTATGTGTATTTCATTATGCACAAAAATAAATTGTAGGTCATAGAAATAATTGTATTTACATAATTTCCAAATATATATTCCTTCAACGTCGATGAAAATATTAAGATATGGTTCCACAACCGACTGAAGCGAAGTTTGTTGTCATTTAAAATGTTAACAAGACAGTTTTGCACACCAAATTATAAATTATAACACGACTTTTGTGCTTTAAATTTTTTTAAAAGTATTTGTACATTTAACGGATCTCACAACGAATGCAATACAAAAGTCTTTGTTTTAGTTCACCTATTTAACTATCCTCTGAGATTTGTATAAGGGCAAACGATAAAAATGTGAAGACATTGAGCTGCGATCAATCTCAAAATAATCTATTAGCAAAACATGTAGTGTGAAACACGGACCTCTCAAAATTCCAGAAAGAGAATCGGGTATCAAGGAGGAGTAAGCATCCAATGTTGATTCCAGTGAAGGACAATATGGATAGATACGTAACAGTATATGAACTTCCTTGCTTGTTTTTAGTACCATTCATATGCAACAATTTGTTAGTTTTCTACATGTATGTCCAAACAACCATGGCAAGGTAGTAGAAAACATAAAATGAATCGGATTAAATGTATACCCATCACAATTAGACTGGATTGTTTTTAATTGAAAAGGAGACATATACTTATAACATATTTTTCATATTGTTAATATAAAAGCACTTCATTTTACTTCGTTATGTTAACGCAAATATCTTCCTGGCATTTTTTTCTTCACGAAAACTGATATAAAAACTACTAGTACATTGTATATCCATATTGCCATGTCCACTGTATCAAGTAGTTAAAATGTGATTTACATTTTTAAATTTAATCGCCTTTAATAAATTCTCAACCAAATTTTAAAACATGCAAGTTAAGTTTTTAAATATATTATCCAGAAAATCAAGTTGGATTATATGAGCTGTCTGCAAATTTAATGTTCTATTACATAATTAGGCATTGCATTTCAAGCATAAATTATATACTCAACAAAAAAGAAACGCATATAAGATTAGACATAACCTAAGTTTTCACTTTAAGGGGCAATATCCCTCTGCTCAAAATTTCACTATACATTTTTTTTTCATCCCAAACATTGATTTTGACAAAAGCATTAGATTCAAATGAACAGTGGCTTAAAGTATGAAGCGTTTCTTACTTTTTCAGAAATGAATATTATGTCAAATCATAATGTGAAGAAAATTTTGATATGGATAAAAAAAATCAATAACTTTTTATCTCACAATAAAATTAGAAAAATGAGGATAGCATGAAAATAATATTTACTCTCATATCTATCTAATTCTCATTAAAAAAAATTGTGAAGAGTTGCTTTTTAAATCAGAATATCAAATTGTTTTCTGTGCTTGAAAAATAATACACATCCATCAACAAGTGTTATCTTTCCATTATTGCCCTTGAAAATATTTTTTTGTGAAACAAAATGTTAATTAAATGTTTAAAAACAATTCCGCAGTTGAAATTTCTTTAACAAGTAAACGATTCATACATTAAGAGATAGAAATATCTTAAATTACATCTTTTCAAGGAACTGAGTATAAATGTTTGAAGTAAACTATAATAAATAATTCATAAAAAGATTGGCTACAGATCGATGGAACAGATTTGACTGAGCAGACTATGATATGGTCCATAGTAATGAAAGCTGTCAAATCTAAATCGACAATTCACTGAATTTCAGGGAAAAATGTCTTCAGAGGGATATTACACCTTAAGCCATATATTTGAAGGTGATTTTAGAGTATGTCGTAAGAAAAAAAATCAAACATGTTCTAGGTTGTAATTTAAAATGTTAAGTTGATGTCATTGTTGTCGCCTCTAAATCCTAGGGGAATACCGTCTTTACCAATCCATACGTCCTTTGCGACCTCTCAGCGCTGGTGGATTTCAAATGTACGGAAATCGTGCACGAATACCAGCTCCTCTCTGACTCCTGCGAACAATTTGTGTATACGAGCAGTTTGTACAGCAGTTCTGAATCGATTGCACAAATGCTGAGGGGGTCTTACGGTCCTTTCTATGTGTTGTAAACCGCGGGAGGCCTTTTTTTGTCTATCAAGCGTGTTCTGAACTTGTTGGAGACGTACGCTTAACCACTGTAAAGCCGATTGATGTACACCAAATACAGTGGCAACGTCCTGTTGCGTAGCTACGGTTATCATCATCGTCTCGTCAACGTGCCCAGTGTTAACGTTGTAACCTATTCTATTTTACCATTTAAGATCTGTCGGTGCAGGGATTTGAGCCCATGACATTACCATCACAGAGCAAGCACTCAATCAGATGAGCAATCATGACGATAGGGAAGAAAGAAACTTTATAGAACATTTTCTCGAATCCGCTATTTATCTTTGTTCGTAGGGATTTTAGAATTCAGTGAAGGATTGGTATTTCAAATTCATTTTGATTTTTTGGGGAAAAAATATTTTAACTATTTCCTCCTATCATTGGGTCGTATTTTTGCGGACTTGATTCAATTAATAACAGGCCTTTAATTTCACACTGAATTTAACTACGGAAAATTCCGTCTCCATCTCTATCTGATCAATACGTTAGGCTCTGTCCGGTGTGATTTGTCAGCAGGGGATGCTAACTCTTCCTAGGCACCTGATCCCTTCCCTGGAGTTTTAGGGGTCCGTATTTAGTATCCTCCTGACATAATTGTATTGTTTATAGATGTTTTGTGATCGATCACTGTTCGGCACCCTCACAATTTACTCCTTACAAAGGGAGCTTTTGGAAATAAGTTTGATTACCAATGGCAAAATTAAATCCCAGTTCCATGTTTTCACCCTTTTGTACAATGGCAACTTTTACTATACAATATACTTATTGGTAGTCCAAAATATTAACCCAGTGTTTTAATTTTGTTAATAAGACTTTAAAGATATTTATTTTCAATTTAAAAAAAAATGATTTTTTAATTATGATAATCTGTCGATTTTCTTCGATAATTCAATAAGCCATTATCAATTTTATTGCATATAATAATAAACATGTATGGCAAACATCATTTGTCTTCTATAACAAAAAAATCAATAATAATTCTTTTCAAATCACATTGTTTTCGTATCATTTTTTCCTTTTCAACTCTTCCATAAGGGACCAGGCAAAATTGATTACAATGATGGGACCGCTACAAACGGGCATGGGACAATGAGATTTTTCATCGATTGATTGATTGATTGTATACTGTTTTACGTCCCGCTCCAGAATTTTTCACTGATATGGAGACGTCACCATTGCCGGTGAAGGGCTGCAAATTTAGGCCTATGCTCGGCACTCAGGGCCTTTGAGCAGGGAGGGATCTTTATCGTGCCACACCTGCTGTGACACGGGGCCTCGGTTTATACGGTCTCATCCGAAGGACCGCCCCATTTAGTCGCCTTTTACGACAAGCAAGGGGGTACTGAGGACCTATTCTAACCCGGATCCCCACGGGTGATTTTTCATCGAAGAAAACCATGAAACAAAAATATTTATAGCATTAAGTACCCATGGGACACAAACCTTTTTTCAATGACTTTCAGTACTTAACCCATGCCAAGAGAAATATTCATTTTATTTTTTTTTTTAAATCGAAAAAATTATATCTTTGAAACTGAAGTGAAGTATACAAATGCAACATAAATCTTTTAATGGAAAATATTATAGTAGATGAAAATGAACAAACAAAAAAACTTTTTTTTCGATGTTTGAAATATCTGTAATCTGAGAAACTCCTTAATTTTTATCCAATTATCTCATGATCACTAACACCAAGATGTAACCATGGGACAATAACTTTTTTTATTATATGATTGAATAATTTCTATCTCTCTGATTGGCTGAGATCCAACTATGTTAGAAAAATATTACGTTGTATTGACCTGCACGTGACGTTCCAGGTCAATACAAGGATTTATTTCCTCTACATTGATCTAAAAATAGATTGGGAAATTCCAAATTGATACAAATTGTTCTGGAAAGCTATTTAAACGACTGATTTTTATTTTCATGTGAACAAAACATAAGCCAATATATATTTTAGGTGAAGGGGGTAAGAGGGGATGCAGGACCCCCCCCTCCCCTCCAACACTTTTACTGAACATTTTTTTTTTACTTTTTGGCAGTCACTTTTCCCTGATAATACTCCTTCCTTTCAAAATCTATCCTATATAAAAAACACTGACATTATATATTTCTTTCATGGCAACTAAAATTGATTTAAAAAAACATTTCAAATTGATACGACTAGTAAGGTTTATTCACATTTTAATTCTGCTTCTCTCTTGTATTTGGCTAGGACTTAATAAAATGCAAACAAGTAATGAGCTGTATCATTTTATCAGTGAATCATATAATAAAACAATTATTGCTGTTTTTTCGGTCAATACAATGATTTAGCCATCTGAGGAGTACAATATTCATCGAGTCCTTCGGGCTCGATGATTATTGTACTCCTCAGATGGCTAAATCATTGTATTGCCCTCAAAAACCAGCAATAATTGTATATTATAAGTCTCAAGTCATGGGACATATATATTTTTTTAAAATACCAAAGCCATGGGACACATACTTTTTTAAAATAAGGATTTTGTTTTGTACTGGTCCCATCATTGTGATTAATTTTGCCTGGTCCCTAAGATTCATGCATCAACCATCAATTGCTGAAAGATAAGCCTCTCTTAAATTATACACACTACTATGGACGGATTTTTGTTTCCTATACGAGAAATCATCTTAAAGTTTGAGGGATTTTTCGTATGTTTGATAATTAATGCAGATGTCGAATTCGGAATAGCCTCACTTTCGTCTACGAACTGTGTGAATGTCAAATTATTACCGCTATCATCTTTCCAGGTCATGTCTACAAAATCGAAGTCGCCTTGAACAATCATTTGCCTGCCGTATTTATTCTGGAGGTGATTAAAATTATCTGAAAGAATTCATTTCAAAATAAGTTTAATTTTTACCTGTATATATATATATATATATATATATATATATATATATATATATATATATATATATATATATATATATATATATATATATATATATACAGTAAAACTCGGTTATAGCGAAGTCCTGGGGACCTGTGAATTTACTTCGCTATATCCGTAATTCGTTATATCCGTATAACGAATTCGTAAAACCATATAAAGCGAATTCGCAATATGCGTGTTTTCCTTCAGGTTTTACTACCAAATATAATAAAGAAGCAAATATAACAAAACATATCTTCGATAACTAAGGTTTTATTATGAATTAAATTTTATATACAAATGCTAAAAGTAAATTAAATCAAATCAATTTTTCATTTTTTTTTTATAATGTTGGAAAGTTCGTTATAAAAGATGTAAATTTCATTATATTTAATCTCAACGGGACTCAAAATCAGTTCGCTATATCCGTAAATTCGTTATATCAAAGTTCGTTATAACCGTAAAATTTTACAAAGATTTGTTAAGAATTTTGCCGGGGACTCTGAAAAACTTCGCTATATCCGTGAATTCGCTATATCCGTGTTCGTACTAAACGAGTTTTACTGTATATATATATATATATATATATATATATATATATATATATATATATATATATATATATATATATATATATATATATATATATATATATATATATAATATAAATATGCTAAAACAGTCATAACCTCCTTACATAAATTCATCATTACGAATTATTTATCGTACGATAAGAAATTTGGGAAATGTTCATTAAAATACAAAAAAAAAATGATATCAGACCAGTATATGCATAATATTTATTCTCAAATTAGCGAACAATCTGAAACTAATAGGAAAATATGATAAAAACAAGATGTGTTTGTGAAAACACTATGCGGCAACAAAGTTCGAAAAAGCTATTTTTAGCATGTAGGTCTCACAGTCAAGATCACAAAGTCATTGACCTTTGTGTCATTTGAAAGAGCTCAAGCGCAGACAGACAAACAGATAAACAGACAGGACAAAAACAATATACGCCTTGGGTCTATCGATCCGGGCGCATAAAAATACATGCATAATCTTTTAAATACCAGATTTAAATAAAACTGACAGATTAAATTAAAAAAGGAAGTAACAATATGTGTTTGTGAAGCACTATGCACCCGGCGACAGCAAAGTTTGAAAAAGCTATTTTAGCATATATGTCACAGTCAACGTTACAATGTTATTGACCTTGGTGTCATTTGTAAGAGCTTAATTAAGGTGAGTATGTATACCAAATTTAAATATGAAGTATATCTCTCGTGGTTCAAATGTTATGGCGAAAGTTCGAAAAAGCTATTTTTAGCATATAGGTCTCACAGTCAAGGTCACAAGGTCATTGACCTTGGTGTCATTTGAAAGAGCTTATTTAGTGGAGTATGTAAAGCAAATATGAAGTCTCGATCTTTCATGGTTCTCAAGTAATGGCGAAGGTTAAAGTTGACAACAGACAGACAAACAGCTGGACAAACAGGCAGACAGACAGGACAAAAACAATATACGCCCCGGGTCTATCGATCCGAGCGCATAAAACTTTTCCAATAAAAAGTCATACTTACATGCTAACAAACTGGCAAATTTGTTTTCTTCTGCAGTTCTGATCAGTAGAAACCTTCCTCCCTTTTCTTGACACCTTGAAAAACCGTCGTCTTTACCAAAATGTCCTTCGTATCCCAAACAGTAATTGAATGCTCTACTGTAGGCATATGGCAATGGACAATGTTCTAAAACAAGACAATTATTAACCTCAACACGGGAGAAAAAAAAACCTTAAAGCGATAAGGTCAACGCTATAACTTTTCTTCCCCAACAGCCGAAAACTCCATACAAAATGATCTGATTATTAGCGAAGAGGCAAGTGACTCTAAAACGTGTGTTCGTACATATAAATAATACGTATACATAGAGAAACTGACATGTACAATTAACTGGCATTAGAATAATTGAATTTAACAAAATAAAAAATTCGAATATTTAACATGAAGGATATTGAGATAACGAACAGTATTCAATATCAAAGTCCATAAAACAATACAAAATAGGAACAGAGCAAACACATACCTCCAAAACCTCTTTTTAGTTATCAAGCAATTTATTGAAATGCCAAAATTTCCATGTCATTCTCTCCATAAAGTGTGTGATGCCATGGAAAAGAACACACTTGTTAAAACTCTATTCACTGGAGAAATGTAATTTTTGTTGTATTTAATAATAATATAATTAATAAGTGCACGACTCAAGGAAGAATAAATACCTTTTGTCAAATAGAAGTACGACCAGCCCTCTTCATTGGTACTAGCATTTGACGTCAGCAGTAGGGTTTCGTATGCACGACATTGCCTTTTCGCTCGGTGAAAATTGAAAGAAATGCATGTTCTCTCATTAGCACAATTCGCTGCACACAACAATGCAGAATCTGAAATATCTTCCCAGAGCAATCCGTGATTAAGTATAAAACTATCAAAACGGTAGTCTTGAAGCAACCGGAAATTTCGTATGGTCATTTGTGAGTTAACTAATAATCCATAGATTAAAAATAAGCTGCAGATGTTCGTTAGAGTGTTGCTAAGAACATTACCTTCCATATTTTTTTAATTGCAGCGTTATCACAAATCAAATCATTTTTCCCTCTCTGTCATGTGCGTATGATTTACATTACTATAATAAGAAGCCCCCCGTGCAGGAAGAAATTTCTTTTGTTGAAATTATTCCCAAAAGATAAAGAAAAATTAAATGATAAGTCGATATCTATAAATAATATATATTCTATAAACTTCATTCTTTGTATTGATTGAAAATTTAATTAAATCCATCTCCCAGAGCCTCCATTGTTTCTTCTCTTTTGTTTCATCTCAAAGGACTCACAAAGCTGTTAAGGTTAACTTAAAAGTCCAATATAAATAAAAATATGAAAAGTTATTAGTTTATGGATTTTTTAGTTGCTTGTAGAATATTTGCATTAGACATCGTAAATCTTAATGGGAAAAAAACTTGTATTGAAGAAGGATTTCTGTCGAAGATTCCATGTGTCATGAATTTAACCGCTGTCCACCGGTCACATCCACTGTTTCTTCCTTGTCATCGTTAAGAAAAAATCTGTACAAAATTCAGTGTGTTAAAGTAGCCCACAATCAGTATTTGTATCATGAAAAAACAAACGTCAGCCAGTTTACGGCTTTAAAGGCTTTACAGGCCTTTAGATCGCTTAGAAAAAAAATTATGGTATAAAAATATCTTTTTTAAAACACAATTTTTTTTGAAGCGATCCAAAGGTCTGTGCTTTAAAAGATGAATTGTATTTGCTGACAAGGTCTTTGCCTCGACCATAGATATGGCATGCCAAATTCACAAAAATGAGATAAACCTAGTTTCACAATTGATAAACTAGGTTTATCGACTGTAAACTATAGTTTACAAACCGTGAACTATAATTAACAATTCGTTAACTATAGTTTTCATCTGTAAAACTGTATTTAACGGTTGTTAACTATAGTTTACGAATGATAATCTAAGTTTATCTGTCTGTAATAAGCGTTAACAATAGATTTTGTTGATAAACATAGATTCACGTTTGTAAACTATAGTTTACAATCGTAAACTATAGTTAAGAGTTGTTAATCATAGTTTCACAAATCGTGAAACTATATTTATCAGATCGTTAACTATAGTTAACGGTTTGTAAACTATACTTTACAAATCGTGATACTGTATTTATCAGATAATCTATGTTTTGCAATCGCAAATGATTGTTTTCAGTGTTAAGTATAGTTTACGGTTGTGAAACATAGATTATCGCGTTAACTATGGTTTACGGATGTAAAATATAGATTAACGTTGTTAACTATAGTTTACAGTCCGTAAACTATAGTTTACAACCGATAAACCTAGTTTATCAACTGTGAAACTATGTTTAGCTCATTTTCGTGAATTTGGCGTGCCATACATAGAACTAGCGAAATTATCCCTTTAAACAAGACTATTGAAATTCTTATTTCATCGGCTTGTTTGTCGATAGCTTTCCTCGATACAAAAATTCTGTATACTTAGAATAAATATTTAAAGCTAAATGAAATCCGATTTCCTCTAAAACATAGTTGAAATTACATTGTTACTACCTGCTTTATCAGCTGAGACAAGTACTAAAACACACTATTCGGTTGATCTATATTTTTATCAATTCTAAAGTACTGAAGACCGGATATATTGTTTTCATATTGCTTCTCAACCTCCTAATGGGAGAATATTACATCCATCTGATAATTTCAATCCATTCTGACAAAATGAAAAGATATTTATTTTTATGCTTTGGTGCATGTTCTGGCAATAGAAGGGGTCGATAAAGACCAGAAACCTCCAATCATCTCTCATCAACAGACCTTAAACTTCTATAAAACAACAATCATTTTGAATGATAAAAACACAGCACTGTTTTTCACAAAATGAAGATTGAATTTTCAAAGTGCATAAATTAAGGATATATTTTAATTGTTTCAAAAACAAAAAATAATAAAACGTATTAAAAACCAAATAAACTTTTTTTTATAATGTATAAGCAAACCAAAACAAAATCCTCCTTTGTTTTCTTTTTTCTTCTTATCGCTACTAGTATTATAAAAGAAATTCAAAGTGATCGTATTATAACAATTAGTATACCGGTACAATTTTTGGGGGAGCCCCAATCTTTCAATTGGTGACATAGCATCAATTATATCTTATTGTATAATGTATTACCCAAAAAATGCCAAAAAATTACTAAAATGCTAGATGAGCTTATTAATACGATTGGGATTTACTGAAAAAAAATTAAAACTTCATAGTTTTTGTCATGACTCCTTATAAAATGAATTGAGATAAAAAAAAAATGTTTAAATTCCATAACTCGAAATCCAGCTTGCTTTCCTTTTAAGGCTTGAAATTCTTCAATATGACGCTTCAGTTTTTAACCCACTCAACTTTTGAATTCATTACACCCGATCCCTGCTCCTCTGATATTTTACAGGTTCCTGTTTTCTATGCTATCGGTTTTTATTATTTCAATGGACTTTTCATGGATTGAATTCCCTTGATATCCTCTTATTTCATGTTATTTTGCACAATCACCTGCACAACTTATAAAAAATTCAACAACATAATTTGAATATAATGTTTTTAAATAAGGTAGACTGTCAAGAAAATTAATGGTATGTTAAAATTTGGAATACTCCTTTTTTAGCTTACCTGAACCGAAGCTCACTTGAATCAAGTGAGATTTTCTGATCGAAATTTGTCCGTTGTCTGTCGCTGTCGTTGTAAACTTTTCACATGTTCATCTTCTTCGCATGACCCTGGCACTGGGCCAATTTCAACCCAACTTGCCACAAAGTATCCTGGGTAAAGGAAATTCAAGATTGTTCAAATAAAGGGTCACGCCCTCTTCCAAGGTGAGATAATTATGAATTAGTGAACAATTAATGGCATATTTTAAAAATCTTCTCGAGAACCACCGGGACAGGAAAGATGAAACTCGCGTAGAGGCATCCTCATGTAGTGTAGATTTAAGTTTGTTAAAATCATGAACCCCTGGGGTAGGGTGGGACCACAATGGGGTAGCAAAGTTTATTTTTATTCATAGGAATGTATGAGTTTAAGGTATTATCAAATATGGTATTTAGATATTTGTATAATGTTTAAAAAACCTACATTAGATTTTTGGTCAATGAACCTCTTATTTGTTATTAATGTTATGTTACAATAAAGAGGATTGAACTTGATGTCTTATTATTATTTTAAAACAATTTCTCAAAGAAACTTACAACAGTTGCGTAGATCAGTGCATCAGTGTAGTAGGGTCATTTTCAAAATAAGTCCACTTTTTGAATGACATATTTTTGAAAAATGAAAGTGGTTTGACTATGATTTTTTTAACTCTATTTGAATAATACAGCAATAAAGTAATAAAATTCATCGCATTGCAAAAAAGAAAATATTTCTTTTAAAAAATATTGACATTTTATCTCAGTCATTTAAACTTTAATGTCCTTCCTATTACTTTCATAAAAGAGCTGTGAAACTTTATTTCAAAATGTTCATTAAATAATCTTTTTGTATATTGTTTGAAAAATTAAAAAAATATCATTGAGTGCCAAGATGCTTGCATTTATCTTATATATGACCGTTAAAAAGCATGTCAAACTACCATATACCAAGCAGAAGCAATATCTTAGTGTTTCTTTTTATAAAAACCCTTATTGCAAAATGTTTATACACTGTAGTTGAAAAAAACATACTTGTACATTATTTTGGTAATGAGAATAAACAATTAAAGAAAGTTAATTAATAAAGAGTTCTGCCAAAGCAATTTAAACTAGGAAAATATACTGGTAACAGTAAGGACTCGGGTAACAGGAAAGACAAAACAGTAACAGCATGGACAAAACAGTGTAACAGGATGGACAATGACATCTAGAATTAAAACAAAAATTGGACTTTTTATAACTTTATTGGTTAAGAAATGAGAAAGAAATGTAGAATAACTAAAAACATGATATTGTTAAATCTGGCAAATTCGAGACAATTAAAGACCTGTATGTCCATCCTGTTACGAAATTTAATTGTAAAGTGCTATTAAAGTATATATCGCTTCATTTTTTATTCATTAAAGGTACTCCATGCTATTGCAAAACTAAGAAATTTTCATAATTATAGGTAAAACAAATGATACAACTGAAATAGGTATATAAATACCAGTATAATTTGTCCCTCCTGTTACAATTTCTGTCCATTCTGTTACAAGAGTGCATGTTTAAGTTATAATGGCACTATTTGAAGCACAAACATATTTCAATATGATTTATAAAGTTTTTTAACATGTGTAATTAAACTTATATTACTTAGAATAATGAAATTAATTGTTTTTATTGTTAAAATTCAAGATATGAAGTCAAGTTTTCCTTACTGTTACCATGTTAATGGTAACGGGAATGACAGTAACAGGATGGACGTTTCTCATATAAATCACCCGTTATTTAGTATAATGTACTCTTTCTGCATTATCGAGACATTGAAACCATTTCTTTGTAACTCAGTTCATTTAATTGTTCTAGCAGAATAAACAATTGAAAGAGAACTTGCACATTATGAAGGTAACAGATAGGACATATTTTCATTATACCCTACCAATAAGACAAACTTATCGACCTTTGAACCTTTTCTTTATTCACTTTCAAATCATGGCGCTCATAAACTTGAGACAACAGAAAATGATGATATATTGAGGACCGTGAAAACAGTTCCTAGGAAAGTGAGATAACTTTTAATTTAACATTTTCTTTTTGGTTACATAATTAGGCATTGCATTTCAAGCATAAATTATATACTCAACAAATAAGAAACGCATATAAGATTAGACATAAACTAAGTTTTCACTTTAAGGGGCAATATCCCTCTGCTCCAAATGTCACTATACATTTTTTTTCATCCCAAACATTGATTTTGACAAAAGCATTAGATTCAAATGAACAGTGGCTTAAAGTATGAAGCGTTTCTTACTTTTTCAGAAATGAATATTATGTCAAATCATAATGTGAATAAAATTTTGATATCGATAAAAAAAATCAATAATTTTTTAATCTCACAATAAAATTAGAAATATGAGGATAACATGAAAATAATATTCACTCTCATACCTATCTAATTCTCATTAGAAAACATACTGGAGCGTTGTTTTTAGATTAAAATATCAAATTGTTTTCCGTGCTTGTAAAATAATACGCATCCATCAACAAGTGTTATCTTTCCATTATTGCCCTTGAAAATATTTTTTAGTGAAACAAAATATTAATTAAATGTTTAAAAACAATTCTGCATTTGAAATTTCTTTAACAAGTAAACGAGTCATACATTAAGAGAAAAAAATATCTTAAATTACATCTTTTCAAGGAACTGAGTATAAATGTTTGAAGTAAACTATAAGAAATAATTAATAAAAAGATTGGCTATAGAAACTAGAAATCAACATCGATCTGTACTATGGAACAGATTTGACTGAGCTAACTATGATATGGTCCATAGTAATGAAAGCTGTCAAATCTGAATCGACAATTCACTGAATTTCAGGGAAAAATGTCTTCAGAGGGATATTACACCTTAAGCCATATATTTTAAGGTGATTTTAGAGTATGTCGTAATAAGAAAAATCAAACATGTCCTAGGTTGTAATTTAAAATGTTAAGTTGATGTCATTGTTGTCGCCTCTAAATCCTAGGGGAATACCGTCTTTACCAATCCATATGTCCTTTGCGACCTCTCAGCGCTGGTGGATTTCAAATGTACGGAAATCGTGCACGAATACCAGCTCCTCTCAGATTCCTGCGAACAATTTGTGCACGTTTATGCTGATTTCTTCCTACAGCATTTATAGGAGCAGTTTGTACAGCAGTTCTGAATCGATTGCACAAATGCTGAAGGGGGTCTTACGGTCCTTTCTGGGTGTTGTAAACCGCGGGAGGCCTTTTTTTGTCTATCAAGCGTGTTCTGAACTTGTTGGAGACGTACGCTTAACCACTGTAAAGCCGATTGATGTACACCAAATACAGTGGCAACGTCCTGTTGCGTAGCTACGGTTATCATCATCGTCTCGTCAACGTGCCCAGTGTTAACGTTGTAACCTATTCTATTTTACCAACTAAGATCTGTCGGTGCATGGATTCGAGCCCACGACATTACCATCACAGAGCAAGCACTCAATCAGATGAGCAATCATGACGATAGGGAAGAAAGAAACTTTATAGAACATTTTCTCGACTCCGCTATTTATCTTTGTTCGTAGGGATTATAGAATTCAGTGAAGGATTGGTATTTCAAATTCATTTTGATTTTTTTGGGAAAAATAATTTAACTATTTCCTCCTATCATTGGGTTGAATTTTTGCGGACATGATTCAATGAATAACAAGCCTTTAATTTCACACTGAATTTAACTATGGAAGATTCCGTCTCCGTCTGTATCTGATCAATACATTAGGCTCTGTCCAGTGTGATTTGTGAGCAGGGGATGCTCACTCTTCCTAGGCACCTGATCCCTTCCCTGGAGTTTTAGGGGTCCGTATTTAGTATTTACAGGGAGATACCTTAACACCATTCTTATTTATCATAGTCCTGGACTATGCCCTGAGAAAAGCCATCTGTGGAAATGAAGAGGAATTGGTTTTCACCATACTGCCTAGAAAATCCAGAAGACACCCAAAACAAGTTCTTACTGATCTTGATTTTGCTGACGACATTTCCTTACTATCAGATGAAATTGTCCAAGCACAGGAACTGTTATCTAGAGTAGAGAGGGAGTGTAAGAAAGTTGGGCTATGTATCAATGCCAAGAAGACTAAAGTCCTCCCCTTCAATACTGACAACCCTTCTCCACTCAAAAAACCTTAGATGGCACTGAAATCGAATGGGTAGAAGATTTTAAATATCTTGGTTCCTGGGTTGAAAGTTCAGAAAAGGACATAGCTGTCCGGAAAGCTCTAGCCTGGCAGGCTCTGAACAAGATGTCCAGAATATGGCGCTCAACAATGCGAAGTGATCTCAAGTTGCGTTTCTTCATAGCCACAATCGAGTCAATTCTACTGTATGGCTGTGAGAGCTGGACCCTGACAGTAGCCCAGGAGAAGTCGCTAGACGGAACCTACACACGCATGCTCCGTAAGGTTCTAGACATTCATTGGTCAAGCCAGATTCCCAACGAGTTCCTATATGGTAACCTCCCAAAGGTCAGTGATAAGATAGCCTCCAGGAGATTGCAGGTAGCTGGGCATTGCTTCCGTCATCCAGAGCTCAGCGCTCAATCTTTGTAACTGTGGGAGCCAAATCACGGACGCCGTAGGAGAGGTAGACCCAAGGCCACGTTTTTAGACACACTAAAGCGTGACACAAAGACAAGGGATACAAATGAGCTAGCTTCCCTAATGGCTGATAGGAAGAACTGGAGTGGTCATGTCGTTGGTCGTCTAAGGACGACCGAGTGAGTGAGTGTGATTTAGTATCCTCCTGACAAAATTGTATTGTTTATGGATGTTTTGTGTTCCATCACTGTTTGGCACCCTCACAATTTACTCCTTACAAAGGGAGCTTTTGGAAATAAGTTTGATTACCAATGGCAAAATTAAATCCCAGTTCCATGTTTTAACTTTTTTGTACAATGGCAACTTTTACTAGACTTTGTATTGGTAGTCCAAAATATTAACCCAGTGTTTTAATTTTGTTAATAAGACTTTAAAGATATTTATTTTCAATTTTAAAAAAATGATTTTTTAATTATGATAACCTGTCAATTTTCTTCGATAATTCAATAAGCCATTATCAATTTTATTGCATATAATAATAAACATGTATGGCTAACATCATTTGTCTTCTATAACAAAAAAATCAATAATTCTTCTTTTTAAATCACATTGTTTTCGTATCATTTTTTCCTTTTCAACTCTTCCATAAGGGACCAGGCAAAATTGATTACAATTATGGGACCGCTACAAACGGGCATGGGACAATGAGATTTTTCATCGAAGAAAACCATGAAACAAAAATATTTATAGCATTAAGTACCCATGGGACACAAACCTTTTTTCAATGACTTACAGTACTTAACCCATGCCAAGAGAAATATTCATTTCATTATTTTTTTTAAATCGAAAAAATTATATCTTTGAAACTGAAGTGAAGTATACAAATGCAACATAAATCTTTTAATGGAAAATATTATAGTAGATGAAAATGAACAAACAAAAAAAACTTTTTTTTCGATGTTTGAAATATCTATAGTCTGAGAAACTCCTTAATTTTTATCCAGTTATCTCATGATCACTAACACCAAGATGTAACCATGGGACAATAACTTTTTTTATAAGTCTCAAGTCATGGGACATATATATTTTTTTTAAATACCAAAGTCATGGGACACATACTTTTTTTAAATGTACTGGTCCCATCATTGTGATTAATTTTGCCTGGTCCCTAAGATTCATGCATCAACCATCAATTGCTGAAAGATAAGCCTCTCTTAAATTATACACACTACTATGGACGGATTTTTGTTTCCTATACGAGAAATCATCTTAAAGTTTGAGGGATTGCTCGTATGTTTGATAATTAATGCAGATGTCGAATTCGGAATAGCCTCACTTTCGTCTACGAACAGTGTGAATGTCAAATTATTACCGCTATCATCTTTCCAGGTCATGACTACAAAATCGAAGTCGCCTTGAACAATCATTTGCCTGCCGTATTTATTCTGGAGGTGATTAAAATTATCTGAAAGAATTCATTTCAAAATAAGTTTAATTTTACCTGTATATATATATATATATATATATATATATATATATATATATATATATATATATATATATATATATATATATATAGTATATCCTAAATATATATACAATATGGAATATATATACTAAAAATGACCAACGACACGAACAATAAAAATAAATATGTCCCTTCCTCTAAAACAGTAAGAACAAAGGAAAAAGAGAAACAAAAACAACTAGCACTACTACTAAACACTAGATATTTACATACTTAATAATTACATGATGAATTGGAAATTTTTATTTGAAATCGTACGATAAGAAAATATACCCGATGGGAAATGTTCTTTCTTTATTAGTGTTCTTAAAAATTTCCAATTCATCATGTAATTATTAAGTAAAAAAAGTAGTAGTGCTATCTTATGACTTTTTAACTTTTTTCTTTGTCCTGAGGAAGGGACAGTCCCGAAAATAATTTTTATTGTTCGTGTCGTTGGTCATTTTTAGTGCTATATATATATATATATATATATATATATATATATATATATATATATATATATATATACTTATTTAATATAAATATGCTAAAACAGTCATAACCTCCTTACGAATTATTTATCGTACGATAAGAAATTTGGGAAATGTTCATCAAAATACAAAAAAAAATTATATCAGACCAGTATAACAATCTGAAACTAATAAGAAAATATGATAAAAACAAGATGTGTTTGTGAAAACACTATGCTGCAACAAAGTTCGAAAAAGCTATTTTTAGCATGTAGGTCTCACAGTCAAGATCACAAAGTCATTGACCTTTGTGTCATTTGAAAGAGCTCAAGCGCAGACAGACAAACAGATAAACAGACAGGACAAAAACAATATACGCCTCGGGTCTATCGATCCGGGCGCATAAAAATACATGCATAATCTTTTAAATACCAGATTTAAATAAAACTGACAGATTAAATTAAAAAAGGAAGTAACAATATGTGTTTGTGAAGAACTATGCACCCGGCGACAGCAAAGTTTGAAAAAGCTATTTTAGCATATAGGTCACAGTCAACGTTACAATGTCATTGACCTTGGTGTCATTTGTAAGAGCTTAATTAAGTTGAGTATGTATACCAAATTTAAATATGAAGTATATCTCTCGTGGTTCAAATGTTATGGCGAAAGTTCGAAAAAGCTATTTTTAGCATATAGATCTCACAGTCAAGGTCACAAGGTCATTGACCTTGGTGTCATTTGAAAGAGCTTAATTAGTGGAGTATGTAAAGCAAATATGAAGTCTCTATCTTTCATGGTTCTCAAGTAATGGCGAAGGTTAAAGTTGACAACAGACAGACAAACAGCTGGACAAACAGGCAGACAGACAGGACAAAAACAATATACGCCCCGGGTCTATCGATCCGAGCGCATAAAACTTTTCCAATAAAAAGTCATACTTACATGCTAACAAACTGGCAAATTTGTTTTCTTCTGCAGTTCTGATCAGTAGAAACCTTCCTCCCTTTGCTTGACACCTTGAAAAACCGTCGTCTTTACCAAAATGTCCTTCGTATCCCAAACAGTAATTGAATGCTCTACTGTAGGCATATGGCAATGGACAATGTTCTAAAACAAGACAATTATTAACCTCAACACGGGATAAAAAACTTAAAGCGATAAGGTCAACGCTATAACTTTTCTTCCCCAACAGCCGAAAACTCCATACAAAATGATCTGATTATTAGCGAAGAGGCAAGTGACTCTAAAACGTGTGTTCGTACATATAAATAATACGTATACATAGAAAAACTGACATGTACAATTAACTGGCATTAGAATAATTGAATTTAACAAAATAAAAAATTCGAATATTTAACATGAAGGATATGGAGATAACGAACAGTATTCAATATCAAAGTCCATAAAACAATACAAAATAGGAGCAGAGCAAACACATACCTCCAAAACCTCTATTTAGTTATCAAGCAATTTATTGAAATGCCAAAATTTCCATGTCATTCTCTCCATAAAGTGTGTGATGCCATGGAAAAGAACACACTTGTTAAAACTCTATTCACTGGAGAAAATGTAATTATACCCGCACTTTCTAAAGAAAGTTCGGGTATATTGTTGTTACTCATGTCCGTCCGTCCGT
The DNA here is from genome assembly GCF_032062105.1 of Saccostrea cuccullata. Taxonomy (NCBI): domain Eukaryota; kingdom Metazoa; phylum Mollusca; class Bivalvia; order Ostreida; family Ostreidae; genus Saccostrea; species Saccostrea cuccullata. The sequence goes on from NW_026936742.1 coordinate 413,346, forward strand.
CTGTCTGTCACACTTTTCTTCCCCGAACTCCTCTTACATTTTACACAGTAGCTTAATCATCTTTTGGGAGATGGTTGGTGGTGTCATGTAGATGTGCAGTAAAGTTTCGGAATTTTGATTTTGCCCCGGGGGGTCAAATGGGGGTCGAAAAATGACGTTTTTTATGCAAAAAGTCCCGTCTTCCCTGAACTCCTTCTACATTTTACTCAGCAGCCTAATCACCTTTTGTGGGATGATTGGTTGTGTCATGTAGATGTGGAGTAAGGTTTCGGAATTTTAATTTTGCCCTGGGGGGTCAAATGGGGGTCGAAAAATGAAGTTTTTTATGCAAAAAGCCCCATCTTCCCTGAATTCCTCTTACATTTTATTCAGCAGCCTAATCGCCTTTTGGGAGATGGTTGGTGGTGTCATGTAGATGTGGAGTAAGGTTTTGGAATTTTGATTTTGCCCCGGGTGGTCAAATGGGGGTCGAAAAATGACGTTTTTTATGCAAAAAGCCCCGTCTTCCCTGCACTTCTCTTACATTTTACTCAGCAGCCTAATCATCTTTTGGGAGATGGTTGGTGGGGTCAGGTAGATGTGGAGTAAGGTTTCGGATTTTTGACTTTGCCCCCGGGGGTCAAATGGGGGTCGAAAAATGATGTTTTTTATGCAAATAGCCCCGTCTTCCCTGAACTCCTCTTACATTTTACTCAGCAGCCTAATCACCTTTTGGGAGATGGGTGGTGGTGTCATGTAGATGTGGAGTAAGGTTTCGGATTTTTGATTTTGCCCCGGGGGGTCAAATGGGGGTTGAAAAATGATGTTTTTTATGCAAATAGCCCCGTCTTCCCTGAACTCCTCTTACATTTTACTCAGCAGCCTAATCACCTTTTGGGAGATAGGTGGTGGTGTCATGTAGATGTGCAGTAAGGTTTCGGAATTTTGATTTTGCCCCAGGGGTTCAAATGGGGGTCAAAAAATGACGTTTTTTATGCAAAAAGCCCCGTCTTCCCTGAACTTCTCCTACATTTTACACAGTAGCCTAATCATCTTTTGGGAGATGGTTGGTGGTGTTATGTAGATGTGCAGTAAGGTTTCGTAATTTTTATTTTTTCCCCGGGGGTCAAATGGGGGTGGAAAAATGACGTTTTTTGTGCAAAAAGTCCTGTCTTTCCTGAAGTCCTCCTTAATGTTACTCAGAAGCCTAATCATCTTTTAGGAGAGTTAAATATTTTGAAAATTATGTAAAACATCAACGTCAAGGGGTAAAAAAGCATCGCATGCTGGGAAACACCTTGAATTCTTATGAGTAATTAATGTACATGTCAAATGTGAGAGTCATATCTCATCTCAATCAAAAGTTATAAGCAAATGCAACATTTTTGAAAAGTAGGTTAGACTTCAAGGTCAAGGTCACAGAGTAAAAGTCATGATTCATTTAGAAAGATCTTATCACAGGTAATAATATACATGCATTATAATATGATTGCCCTAACTTTTCTCTTTCAAAATGATGAATTTATAACAATTTAATTTTTTTGCAAGTAGGTCAAACTTCTAGGTCATATGTAAAAAAAAAAATCATGCCATTCTAACAGGTAAATACTAGTACATAAGTTTAATATGAATGCCTTGTCTCTTCTCATTCAGTAGATATGACCGTGATGACCAAGGTTAAATTTATTGAGACAGATGGACAGTCTGACATACAAATGTACATATTTCTATATGAATTGGGTAAAATTGGCCCAGTGGTTCAAGAGAAGTTAAAAATGTAAAATGTTTTCAGACAAACAGATGGACGACACGTCACGACAGACGTTATATGATAAGGAAACCAGAAAAGCTCAAATGAGTGTTTTGAAAGGGTTACAATATGGTTGCAGTATTTGAAAAGCTGTTTTTTTCATGCAGAGATATGCATGACCAACATAATCATGTTTTATATTTTCTTTAGTAATTTGTTTGTTTGTTGTGAATACATCTCTCTCAGGAATTTTTCCCTCATATGGAGACAGCACCAAATAATAATGAAGACAAGATGTGTTTGTGAAACACTGATGTCCCTGTATGGAAGCCTATGGCGAAGGTAGAAGTTTCTCAGATATATGTCAAACTCAAAGGTCAAGATCAAAGGGTTCAAATTGTTGATATCAGAAGAAAGTATTGTCACAAGGAATGCACATGTGAAATAAGTAATCCCTAGTACTTTCTGTTGAAAAGTTAATTGCCAAGGTTAATTTTTTTTAAGTGGTTCAAACTCTAGGGTCAAGGTCAAACATATTTAAACCTGTTGACAGTTCACAACTAGAAAACTGACCAGTCAGCAAGGGCCCCGCTAAGGGGTAGAAATATAAGGGTGCAGCTCACTGAATGAGAGTTTTACTTGATTACATTTTTTTTAATATATGAAGATTATAAGTAACAACTGTATTTTTAAAATTTCAAGATAATTCCTAATGTCCGAAAACCTGTAAATAGTAACCTTGTATTAACATAAAACAGGGAAAACCTCATGTCTTTTTAAAAAAAACTAAATTTAATGTGTATTTAAAAAAGATTTAAGGAGGTGTTTTATAATTTCAAGCCTTCAGTGAATGCAAATATCACCCAGGGTTGACCTCAACTTCAAAACAAACATCAGTTGCAGACAAAGGTGTTCATTAATCTTCATGTGACAGATAAAGATAAGCCTCTAAATTTTCTGCAGCAAGCAAAATAATTAATCCCAGGGGATTACTTGTACTGCTCTCCCATCCTTTTCTTCTATATAAATTTACAATAAGAACTTTTTTTCAGCACTGAAAGAATGGGGTTATTATCTGATTACCTGTTAAAATTAACAGCATTAAGCAGCAAAAAAATATTAAATTAAATAAATAATTAAAAAATAAAATAGTAATAATAAAAAAAGATATCTTAATATATATCTTGATTTTAGAATTCAATAAAATTATGTTAAATCATTGTGTACAATATTTTAACCAATATAAAGTATGAACATTATTTTAAATCCATATTTCAAAGAATGTACACATCATTCAAAATTGACCTTAACTTCAAAACAAAGTTCATTGCAGACAGAGGCTGGTACAGTAATTAATCTAAATGTGACAGATATAGATAATGCTTAGGATTTTCTTCATGTGGAAGGTTAATTAATCCCAAAGGACAAATTGCACAGCCTTCCCAGTTTACAATGGTAACATTCTCAGCAGTTATCTCTCTTTGCCCATTCATTCTTATGCATAGTTAAGGAATCTACCCCACCACCCCAGCTCCAAACCAGAAGACACAGAGAACCAAACTTAGCATCAAAATATGTATTTCTGCATACTGAACTACCATACCAAATTTGAACCTGATTGGGCAACCTTAAAAAAAGTTATTAGAAAAAAAACAGAAAATTTGTGGACGGAAGAGTGACAGACGGACAGACAGACGGACAGACAGACAGACAGACAGACGGACGGACAGGGTGATTACTATAGGGCACCCGCAAATCCTTGCGGGGCCCTAATGAATACAGTACATGTTAAGCATGAAAGCCCTAGCACCTACTGATCAAAATTTAAGCCAAGTTTAAGGTTTGGTATTTTTCTTGTAAAAATGTGTATCCTAGGTCAAGCGATCAGAGGTAAAAATTAATGGTACCCAAATAAAAGGTCTTAATTGTCACAAGAAATAAACTTATAAAATGTGGAAGCCATTTGTATAGCCCATCCCACTTAAAACTTATGGGCAAGGTTATAATTTCTGCACACAAATAGACAGACATAATATAAACACAAGAAACAAAATATGTATAATTAGTCAAATGGAAAAAAATATACTATTTCAGGGACAGGGAGTGGGTAGGGAGATTGAATCCCCCCCCTGGAATTTGTTTTGTTATTTAAACAAGACTATATACTGAAGCAAATAAAAAATGACTTTGGACATCCTCCCCCTAACTTAGAAAACATTGACCCCATTATCATTGTTTTTATTTTGTTTATTTGTTTTCAGTTTTTTTTTCTCCTGCTTGTCAGGAAATTCTGGGCTGGAATTTTTTGACTGAGATGTGAACCCACCTCCCTACTCCCGAAAAAAAATTCTGGATCCGCACCAGTATTGGCAGTAACTGAATGTCACATCGACAACGGGAGATAACTTCACAATATGAAATTCGTGTAGTGTGGCATGCGATGATCTTTGACCCTTTTTGAACTTTAACCTAATCGTTTGGGTTTATTTTACCCCCCACTATACTTAAACTTGTACTTTCCGACCTCCATAAGTCTTGTCAACTTCATGAAATTTATAATCCAATTATAACACAAAATGAATATTAATCCAATGCACACCAGACTGCAGCATGACACTGCTAATGCTATTCCATTCGGCAAACCTTCGTGCCGTCGATTCCGTCACCTTATCAGATGAAGTGGGAATCGGCCGAGGTGTGCCGAATGGAGTTTAATCTAAATATATGATAATGGGTGATGCAACGTGATGTGATGTAGAAATTTACATGTTAACATGTATAGTACAAGAGCAAATTTTAAATTAATTCATAACAAACGATGTTTTAACAAAACTGTTCCATCTAGCCTATTCCAAAAAGTATGTGCTGTGTGATTGTGATTTCGAGAGGGGGGGGGATTAGTAAATTTGAAAAGGTCCTCAGCAATTATGAGCAAAACATTTATCAAAATCTAATGTACATCATTAATAGAATTCAAATTGGTATATAATGAATTAAGCATGTAAAATAAATATAAGAGGTTCAGAGTTATAGGTCATAGGGAGAATTTCATACTCAATTTGATGAATACACTGTACATGTAAATTATAAAGAATTATTTTGACTTTTTCCTTGGAAAGCCGCCCAATATGTAGGAGCGTGTATTTAGAGGCAAACACCTTAGTGCGGGTATTACTGTCTCATGACAGCATCTAGTTTTTGTTGTATTTAATAATAATATAATTAATAAGTGCACGACTCAAGGAAGAATAAATACCTTTTGTCAAATAGAAGTACGACCAGCCCTCTTCATTGGTACTAGCATTTGACGTCAGCAGTAGGGTTTCGTATGCACGACATTGCCTTTTCGCTCGGTGAAAATTGAAAGAAATGCATGTTCTTTCATTAGCGCAATTCGCTGCACACAACAATGCAGAATCTGAAATATCTTCCCAGAGCAATCCGTGATTAAGAATAAAACTATCAAAACGGTAGTCTTGAAGCAACCGGAAATTTCGTATGGTCATTTGTGAGTTAACTAATAATCCATAGATTAAAAATAAGCTGCAGATGTTCGTTAGAGTGTTGCTAAGAACATTACCTTCCATATTTTTTTTAATTGCAGAGTTATCACAAATCAAATCATTTCTACCTCTCTGCCACGTGCGTATGATGTACATTATGATAATAAAAAGCCTCCCCGTGCAGGAAGAAATTTCTATTTTTGAAATTATTCCAAAAAGATAATAAAACAAATTAAAGGTGAAATTATTCCCAAAAGATAAAAAAAATTATGGGATAAGTCGATATCTATAAATAATATATATTCCATAAACTTTGTTATTTGTCATGTTTGTATTGATTGAAAATTTAAATCAATCCATCTCCCAGCGCCTCAATTGTTTCTTCTCTTCTATTTCATCTTAAAGGATTCACAAAGCTGTTAAGGTTAACTTAAAAGTCCAATATAACTAAGAATATGAAATTTTTTTAGTTGCTTATAGAACATTTGCATTAGACAGAGTAAACCTTATTGGGAAAAAAACTTGTATTGAAGAAGAATCTCAGTCGAATATTCCATGTGTCATGAATTTAACCGCTGTCCACCGGTTACATCCGCTGTCTCTTCCTTGTCCTCGTTATGAAAAAAACTACAAAATTCAGTGTGTTAAAGTAGCCAACAATTAGTATTTGTATCATGAAAAAACAAACGTCAGCCAGTTTTCGGCTCTAAAACACAGGTCTTTAGATCGCTTAAAAATTGAGGTGTAAAAATATCTTTTTTTAAACACACAATTTTTTTTATGCGATTCAAAGGCCTGTGTACGACGGCGTATTAGTGCCATTTTAACAATGTAGAATTTTTTTTTAAAATCGTTTGTACGATTTACTAAATCGTACAAACGATTTAGTAAATCGTTTGTACGATTTAGTAAATCGTTTGTACGATTTAATAAATCGTTTGTACAATTTAGTAAATTGTTTGTACGATTTAATAAATCGTTTGTACAATTTAATAAATCGTTTGTACAATTTGTTTGTTAAATCGTTTGTACAATTTATTAAATCGTTTGTACGATTTAATAAATCGTTTGTACGATTTAATAAATCGTTTGTACGATTTAATAAATCGTTTGTACAATTTAGTAAATCGTTTGTACAATTTAGTAAATCGTTTGTACGATTTAATAAATCGTTTGTACAATTTAGTAAATCGTTTGTACGATTTAATAAATCGTTTGTACAATTAATAAATCGTTTGTACAATTTGTTTGTTAAATCGTTTGTACAATTTATTAAATCGTTTGTACGATTTATTAAATCGTTTGTACGATTTAATAAATCGTTTGTACAATTTAATAAATCGTTTGTACAATTTAGTAAATCGTTTGTACGATTTAATAAATCGTTTGTACGATTTAATAAATCGTTTGTACAATTTAGTAAATCGTTTGTACGATTTAATAAATCGTTTGTACAATTAATAAATCGTTTGTACAATTTGTTTGTTAAATCGTTTGTACAATTTATTAAATCGTTTGTACGATTTATTAAATCGTTTGTACGATTTAATAAATCGTTTGTACAATTTAGTAAATCGTTTGTACAATTTAATAAATCGTACAAACGATTTATTAAATCGTACAAACGATTAATTAAATTGTACAAACGATTTATTAAATCGTACAAACGATTTTAAAAAAAAATTCTACATTGTTAAAATGGCACTAATACGCCGTCGTACCTGTGCTTTAAAAGAATGAATTATATTTGCTGACAAGGTCTTTGTCTCGACCATAGAACTAGCGAAATTATCACTTTAAAAAAGACTATTGAAATTCTTATATCATCGGCTTGTTTGCCGATAGATTTCATCGATACAAAAATTCTGTATATGTAGATCAAATAAACTATTTCCTCTAAAACACAGTTGAAATAACATTGTTGCTATCTGCTTTATCAGCTGAGACAAGTACTAAAACACACTGTTCGCTTGATCTGTAGTTTTATCAATTCTAAAGTATTGAAGACTACGGTGGCTGGTATAGGACATGGTATGAGAATTTCTTTTATTAATTCGTGGCCACGAAATAAAAATTCGTGGGAACGAAATAAAATTCGTGGCCACGAAATAAAAAATTCGTGGGAACGAAATAAAAATTCGTGGCCACGAAATAAATTTCGTGGGAACGAAATAAAAATTCGTTGCCACAAAATAAAATTCGTGGCCACGAAATAAAAATCCTTGGCCACGAAATAAAATTCGTGGCCACGAAATAAAATTGTGTTATATAATGTCATTTTTAGCTTCATTCAAGATGAACGGACTTATTTTTATAATTCAATGGGACTGAGCCAAATGGATTTTTGTTTGGGTATTGAATAATATGCCTGAATCATCATTAATTATTGAAAATTGATTTTTGCCGCTTAATTGCATGAAGAGCTGATTAATGAATAAATAGTATTAATACTGATCTGACTAGTTCATCGCATTTTCCATAACAATTACATGTACCTTTATTGAAGAGCACACACTTTCATTTGTATTAAACAGTTGAGTTTTATGTGAAAACAATCATGACAATATCTGAATATTGCTTTCATTTTTAAGATGTCACGTTCCCGATAATAGGGGCCTACTCCGCCACTGATTGTAAAATAAATAAACTTTGAGTTATTGACTTAAAAAGCATTACAATTACACGTATTTATTTGAAACATCTAGCAATAAATGTGTGAAATACATTGAAAAATACACTGGACATAATCTTAGCTATTGTAAATAACATTTATCAAAGACCTATATATAATATAAACAAAGGCTAAGTATTTAAGTTTAATATTTCATTCGAGTTGGCAGGTATTTTCCACAGTGGTCTACACAACAGTGGGGCAGCCGGCAAACTGGCATACCCCCAACATCAACATAAGTTGTGCCCTCCCTGACGGGAAAAGTAGCACGCTGGGTTGACCTCATTCGTGCTACGGACACATTTCATATTTCATAATACAAAACAATAAATCGGATACTTTCATCACCCACCTTTCACTTTCATTGATGCATAGAAAAGGGGAGATAACCCGAAACCTAGTGACTAAGTACCGACACTGTATAGATGAATAAATAAATTCCGGCTTATCTCATTTATTAGTTTTTTCACAAAAAGGAGGTGAATGATGACATATAATATTGAGGATAGAGCTTTGATAACGACGCATATTGTGAGATGAACTCAAATATGCGGTAGTATTCTCAGCTTTTTGTCTGCAGATCCGCGCGCGCGTCTATGGACAGAACTAAATTACGAACCCGATCTGTCAATACACTAGATTCTTTATCTTTTATTTCGTGGCCACGAATTTTATTTCGTGGCCACAAATTTTTATTTCGTTCCCACGAATTCTTATTTCGTTCCCACGAATTTTATTTCGTGGCCACAAATTCTTATTTCGTTCCCACGAATTTTATTTCGTGGCCACGATTTTTTATTCCGTGGCCACGAATTTTATTTCGTTCCCACGAATTCTTATTTCGTGGCCACGAATTAATAAAAAAAAATTCTCATACCATGTCCTATACCAGCCACCGTAGAAGACCGAATGAAATATATATTTTTTCATATTGCTTCTCAACCGCCTAATGGGAGAATATTACATCCATCTGATAATTTCAATCCATTTTGACAAAATGAAAAGATATTCATTTTTATACTTTGGTCCATGTTCTGGCAATAGAATGAGTCGATAAAGAGCAGAAACCTCCAATCATCTCTCATCAACAAACGTTAAATTGCTATAAAACAACAACCATTTTGAATGATAAAAACAAAACACTGTTTTTCACAAAATGGAGATTGAATTTTCAAAGTGCACAAATTAAGAAAATATTTTGATTGTTAAAAAAAATAGTAATAATACAAACCAAATGAACTTTTATTTATAATGTATAAGCAAACCAAAACAAAATCCTCCTTTTTTTCTTCTTATCGCTACTAGTATAAAAGAAATTCAAAGTGATCGTATTGTAACAATTAGTATACCGATACAATTTTGGGGGGAGCCCCAATATTAATCTTTCAATCGGTGACATAGCAACAATTGTATCTTATTGTATACTGTATTACCCCCAAAATACCAAAAAATTACTAAAATGCTAGATGAGCTTATTAATACGATTGGGATTTACTGAAAAAAAATTAAAACTTCATAGTTTTTGTCATGACTCCTTATAAAATGAATTGAGATAAAAAAAAAATGTGTTTAAATTCCATAACTCGAAATCCAGCTTGCTTTCCTTTTATGGCTTGAAATGCTTCAATATGACGCTTCAGTTTTTAAACCCACTCAACTTTTGAATTCATTACACCCGATCCCTGCTCCTCTGATATTTAACAGGTCCGTGTTTTCTATGCTACCGGTTTTTATTATTTCAATGGACTTTTCATGGATTGAATCCCCTTGTTATCTCCTTATTTCATGTTATTTTGCACAATCACCTGCACAACTTATAAAAAATTCAACAACATAATTTGAATATAATGTTTTTAAATAAGGTAGACTGTCAAGAAAATTAATGGTATGTTAAAATTTGGAATACTCCTTTTTTAGCTTACTTGAACCGAAGCTCACTTGAATCAAGTGAGCTTTTCTGAGCGAAATTTGTCCGTTGTCTGTCGTCGTCGTCGTTGTAAACTTTTCACATGTTCATCTTCTTTCCATGACCCTGGCACTGGGCCAATTTCAATCCAACTTACCACAAAGTGTCCTGGGTGAAGGAGATTCAAGTTTATTGAAATAAAGGGTCACGCCCTCTTCCAAGGTGAGATAATTATGAATTATGAATTAGTGAAAAATGAATGACATGTTTTAAAAATCATCTCAAGAACCACCGGGACAGGAAAGATGAAACTCATGTGGAGGCATCCTCATGTAGTGTAGATTCAAGTTTGTTAAAATCATGACCTCCGGGGGTAGGGTGGGACCACAATGGGGTATCAAAGTTTATTTTCATTTTTAGGAACGTATGAGTTTAAGGTATTATCAAATACGGTATTTAGATATTTGTATAATGTTTAAAAAAACCTACATTAGATTTTTGGTGAATGAACCTCTTTTTTGTTATCAATGTTATGTTACAATAAAAAGGATTGAACTTGACGTCTTATCATTATTATTTTAAAACAATTTCTCAAAGAAACTTACAACCGTTGCCAGGCGCGGATCCAGGATTTGGAGTTAGGGGGGGCGCCAAAATTAGGCAAGGGGTCTGGGGGCCGCCTTGAGGCCCCCAGTGGGTCCAGGGCAAAGCCCTTGTGGGGGCCCAGGGGGCGAAGCCCCCGGAAGCTCCTGGATTCTAGAGATTTTGAAGGGTGAAAATGAGGTTACCAAGAAGACATATTTGATTTACGCTAACTTTGACAATTTTAGGGGGGGCGCGCGCCGGGTGCGCCCCCCCCTTAAATCCGCCACTGGTTGCGTAGATCAGTGCAGTATACAAAAATCACAAATACCCTAAACTACAGTAAAATAAATAAACAAAATGCAAGATAACCAGCACGAACACGTGTCGCCATTTCACGCCGAAACCAGTGTCAATAAAGCAGCTAGGTGTATTGAATTTGAAGGTTACTTAGTATACATCAGTGCTATTGTATAATCGAATATAGCTACGCCTATTTACAAGTCAGCTTTAATATTATAGTAAATAGGTTTCAACTCAACTCGAAGGTTAGCATATTTGTTCACCATGTCAATTGAATCACAGAATATCCGTTCATAACAACAGGCAGACGTTAAATCCATGCCAGAATTTTTGGTCTCTGTGTAATAGAAAGTCGCATTTATAAATAAGTTCAATAAAGTATAAAAAAAAAATGTAAGGAAATATTCCTCGTTTTTCATATAAAGAAGTGAAATAAGGCTCGGGAGAGAACTTGCTACATGATTTTTTAAGATTGTTTCTTTATCCCGATTAAATAAGTTAATTGAATATATTGAAATGTTTTTTAAAAAAAATAAAAAAAAAATATATAAATAATAAATAAATAAATCATAGGAAATATTAAAGAAAAAAACTGAATAACAACAAATAAAAGCAAAAAGCTCAGTATGGTACTCCAAAAAGATTTTTTTTCTGGTTGTCATTGTTTTTGTAGAACATTATTTCAAAATTTGAATTCGTTAGGTTTTGACAATTAAACTCAACCCATTAATATAATGTTTAGGAAAGAGATGCTTTAATTTTGCTGGAAATATTTCATATGCTTTCACCGAAGAAATTTTCCCTTTTTAACCTTTCCTTCACTCCTTATCATCTTTCATAACATAACAAATGACTTTAGTTAGGACTTTCAATAGGGCGTGGCATTCTCGGCGCTACGTAATGGCGAATACTAGTAGATTCTCACTGGTTAAGAAATTAATAACATCAGGAACTTAAAATTGTTGTTGACAACTATGAGACGACTTATGTCCCACCTCTGTGCCGTGAGAGAACTTTTAATTGGCTATTTATTACACCAGTTGACATTCGGCCGCATTTCTATCATATGTACATTTCAACAATGAAGGAAAGCTGTGTGAATTTCAGAGGCTAATTAGGTAACATCGAGAATGCCACGCCTTACTGAAAGTCCAAAGTAAGCGTGAAATGGTCCTGTCTCTTGATATTCTTAGGCAGTATTTGCTTATTGTTAAACAACAAGAGGTATAAAAGTACAAATCTTAATAACACAACAAAACGTTTTTTTAAAGTTACTTTGTAATCTTTTTCTGAGTATTTCATACTCGGGAGCGCACAAAGTTTGTAAAGTCAGCATCAGGAAAATATCCATTGGAAACTTCATGACATACATTGTACAATTATTATACTTTTGTATTTCAAAAAAGTGTATTTTGTTCACATCTAAATTGACATCTGTCGCTGTCGCTTTCTGTATTCTAACAAGTAGTGTGTCTTTCCAGTCGAACATTGCCGTTGACCACGTGATTCCTCTTTTCTGAGCAAAGGTTCGTCAGATGACAAGGATCTCTGTGTCAGTCTTTTTGTTTGTGATTTCACAGATTTGTCTTTTAAGTTCGTGATGTCCGGTACACTTTTGGTTGTTGTTTTTTTAGGTACGTTATTTAACTTTTGTTTGTCATCACTATAACACATTTCCTTCTGTGAACTCTTTAACGATCTTGTAATCAGAGGAGACGCAATGGCAGACTCCTTAATTGTCTTGAGCGAACACTTATAATTTGACGAATCATAACGATTTGAGACAAAATATAACATCAACAAAGTTTCCGAGGATTGCTTATACGGTGAGCTCTTGTCCGGTGAGCTCTGGTCCAGTGAGCTCTTGTCCATTTTGTATCTCTCTCTTTGGAACGCAATATCATTTAGTTCTGGTGAAATATTATTCGCTTTATATAGATGGTTAATGTAGTTATTATAATATATGTTTCTAGGTTAGTGCCAGTCACATAATGCACGTTACACGATAAACATGAAAATTGTCCTCATTTATACCTTATTACTGATCGTTTTTCGTCGTTGAATAACAGATAAGTGACCAAAATTGTCAGACGAAGTTCATAAATGCATTTTATCCTTAATAAAATAAGGAAAAAAATGAATATTGCAATTAACTGTATTTGACAGAAAATTATAATGTAGTTTCATATATTTTATTATCAATATCCTCTTTCAAATCTAAACTTTTATATATATATATATATATATATATATATATATATATATATATATATATATATATATATATATATATATATATATATATATATATATATATATATATATATATATATATATATATATATATAAAGCACTAAAAAACCAACAACACTGTATATCCTAAATGTCGGATCTACCAAGTAGATACAAGGTCACGGATGGAAATTTATATAAAGCACTAAAAATGACCAACGACACGAACAATAAAATTGTCAAATTTTCGGGACGCCCTGTCCCTTCCTCAGGCAAAGAAAAAAGTTAAAAAGTCATAAGAACAAAGGAAAAAGAGAAACAAAAACAACTAGCACTACTACTAAACTACTGAACACTAAATATTTACATACTTAATTACATGTTGAATTGGAAATTTTTAAGAACACTAATAAAGAAAGAAATCCGGACCGCTATGAAATGCGTCCGGTCTATCGGGTATACTCGGATGAAGTATATATATATATATATATATATATATATATATATATATATATATATATATATATATATATATATATATATATATATATATATATATATATAATTGATATCTCATTCAGAGTCTGTTCTTTAATTTGTTTTATAGGTGAAAATTACCTTTCATGTAAGGTTTATCAATTATCTCTGCTCTGGTTAGTAACTTCTGGATTTTTTGGAAAGCCATTTACTAATTGTCTTCATATTTTTTATTAGTGTAAGGAAGCTCTAAACAATAACAAAAAGTGTTTGGGGACTTGGAGAAAAATTGAACATATAAAGGTGTGCATATTAAGACTATTTTGTTCATTTTCATTATAGGTACCTACCTTAATTCTGCAGGAAAAATGTTCAGACTATGTACTACGCGTGAAGGCACCGACCATGTAAAAGTGCAGTGTATTCACAACGTTACTTGAGGAAAGATATCACGTGGTGAATTATAACATTCAACGTGTCACAACAGAGAGAACAAGTGTAAGAAGAAGCAGACTTTTCTCTTTTAAATCATGAGCGCATGTTAGTCTATCTCCTTTTAAAACAGCATTACTAATACAAATATACAACTACTTTTTAAAAGGAAAACAATAAAAGAAAAAAAGCATGCGCTGATCATTAGTAAAGTTAGTTAAAAAAAAAAAAAGGCGGGCGTCCTCATTATGGTATGGCGATTGAAGAAATTGTGATGACCCTACCCTAGAAAACACATTCGTAATTCGTAAATACATACTTTTATGTATTGTAATTACGTAAAGTGGTAGATTAGATGTTGATCATTTCTGCAATTAAAAGAAAAAGGTTTATTTTGAAAGTTTATTTTGACTTAATTTTCGCATGTCCTTAAGTGCAGTCATCATTTGAAACGCAAGTGAATTTATTGAGAATCTAATATTTTTTAAATGTTTCTGAATTCTCCATCATGAATCGGATAATATACAGCGTATCGAGACTGGTCGCTACCGTGGAGAGCCAATTCCAGATAGAATATGTAACCTCTATGATCTGAACGAAGTAGAGGATGAACTTCACTTTCTTTTTAAATGTGATCTGTATAAAATCTGTAGATAGGACTTTCTAAGAAGTATTGGAATTTCAAATTTACATAATAATGATTTAAATGTTCTCTTTAAATATCTTTTAACTCATTTCCCTCGTCAATCTGCAAATTTTATTTATAAAGCCTATAATATACATGTAAGACAAAGAAAAATCACACGCATGTAAATTGTAATGTATATAAATTGCTAAAAGTAACTTATAGGTCCGATGGGCCGGGTGTTGAACATATGTTTAATTGTATAATGAATGTTAAAAATAACTGTATACACATGTCACTATAGTAAAATATTTACTTACTTACTTACTTACTTATACACCATGCATGGGAAAAGGTTAATATTAAATATGAAACACATACCTTAACTTGATATTTTCAATTAAGTACAATGAAATTATCTTTTATTTTTAAATATACTGAAAGGAAAAAGAAACGCAGGGTAAACTTTAGAGGTGAAATAATCTTATTTTTCCTGATGTATTTTCTAGTTTTCCTATCTAACGTTTAAAATCATCTTTCATAAAAATGTAACCAAAATTTCATTAGACTTTTCCACATAATTTGTAAGTTATTGAAACTAATAAACCGATACCCCCCAAAAGTGAAAATTGAAAAATCACTTTATCTTTAATGTCTCCTTTGCGCATCTGTCACAGTCTTGTTTCTCCTTTGTATAGAGTTCATCAGTGTGTTTTTCCTACAAACAGGTATATTTTTCAACCTTTTCAACAAGATAACCCTTAGCTGAAATGGACAATCTTCGGTATTTCGAAGCCTATCTTCCACTAAGTCTCACAGATGTTCAATGAGAAAAAGATGGACTTTATGGAGATCAGTCGAGTGGATCAATGTGATTGTATGCTAGAAAGTCTTGATAAATCTCGGATAAATGAGTCGGAGGTAAACACGCCGACAAAATTAGGCAAACGGCGCGCGCATGCGCCAGTGAGAGGAATCCCAACATAAAGTTGACCGGCTCAAAGATCCAAATCGCGCAATCTTTTTTTTTTATTTAATGGTGAATGTAATGATTATGAAAACCTACTTTATTAATAGCAGTTTTGTGGTAGTAAAGTGGCGATTAAACAGGTGGCAGGACGAACAAACCGATATTGACGTGGCTCTGTTACGCGTCAACGTCATCGTCACGGATGATTGAAAACTATCCAAGGCCCTCTCTGACGATGGTTAAGACGTTCTATGGGGGAAAATTTACTAACGACTGCAAATCAAGCCGTTGTTGCCTTTGTCCTTACTCAGACAACGTAAAAGCCAGACTCCATGAAACTTCCGTCAACTGTTACAAGATTGCAAGAAATGCATTTTGTCTAAAAATACTGAAAATCAATGTGTATACCTCAAGTGCATGAAATGGTACAAGAAGATTGTTGTCAAACTTATCGTTATTAAGTTGCACGTGTTTTTGGCTTTTTAGCACTTTTCCGACGTGACGTCATATATTTCATGGTTGAGTAATTCTGAACACTGATTTAAGTGCAGTAAAGAAAATTTCGCATATTATGTTATCCTGCGTTTCTTTTTCCTTTCGGTATATTAAGTTTCAAATTTAATTTGATTGACTATTTGATCTACTATCGTATGTAGAGAGATTTCATTTGCAGCACACAACCTTAGAAAGGCTTCATATTGCTAATAATATGACAGATCGTGCCTTTGTCTCTCGGATAATCATTCACTACAAGGTAGAAATAATTTGTAGTGAAATGTCCGGAAAATTTCTATCTACAAAATAATCAATCATTGGCAGATTTCAGCTGCGAGTATGATCAACTCGATCCTTTAAAGTCCAATAAATGAAAGAGACTCTTAAAAAAAGCTAAACCGTAAAATTGGGGTTATTCTTTTTTATGAAAACAGATATGACATAGCTTTTGAGCAATTCTCGTGGTATTTTTATTACAATATGATAAAAATGACGAAAAGTTTTAATCCAAAACTCTAAGAAAAAAAAGAAATATGGAGTATTCAAGTTCTTTTGAAACAGAACAAAACGAGAGCAGAGCAAACAAAGAATCTTAAGGATACAAATCTGAAATCTAATATTTAATTTACAAAGTCTCAAAATGAAGCTTGAAATTGAAATATTTTCTTGCAAAAATTTTATATGCATCACAATATATTTAATGTTCTTTGAAGTCTTAGAATGATATTACGAAAACCTTTCTCCTAGTCACAGGTTTGGTTTTTGGTAACTAAATTGTGATGGGCTGTATATGAGGGTAGAGTGACTGTCGGATTCTTCATGGGCAACTGATATACTTTATTTCAGCCCGTCATTTTCGCTGAAATAAATGTAGATCTAATAGTTTTCTTGCAAAAGAGCTTCCGTATATTGTCCAAATGTAAAAGTCAGCGTTCCCCGCAAAAGCCCAATTGTAAAACGATGATATTTGTACCCAACAATATTTAAATAATAAAATTCATTTTAGAGAATTAAAATTAGGGAATAACTATCTTCTAATTTGGTATTTGCGACCGTTAATGCTGATTTAACGGTCGTAAATTGAGTTTTACCGGCGACGCGTAAGCGTACCAATATTGGACCGTTTTAATATCAGAGGTTAGTAGTACATAAGACAAACTGAATATAAAGCAATGCAACCTAAACTTTATAACAGGTCTTGTGGTCAGTGGGTCACAGTTCATAGCTAAAGTGCATCTTCAAAGCAATTATTTGGTTGGAACCACAAGAGAAGTGGGTCATACACTCTGAGAAAGTGTTGAAAGCAATCCCTATTATAGACGATTTACACATAATAGAGACTTTACACGGACTCTCATTACCACATATCTGTGAATTAGAGCTAAAAAGATAAATGACAGTGCTCTACATTTTTAGATAACATATAAAACATTTTTTTTTAAAGTTAAGCATCGGTCATACTTATCAGAAACGCCTTTTCTTATCACGTGATTCGTTCTTACCGAGTTTATAAGTTCAAACTACGATGACGAACAGCCATTTATTTGTAATACAAGTTAAAATTACCATATATGAGTCAAAAGAGTAGGTATTCTCAGCCATTTGAACCGGTTTGGAAAATATTTAAGACTTTCAAATATTTTTACGTATTCAAAAGCTAAACAATGTCTCGGTCGATGGTGAAGTTCGATAGTATGGTACACGTATATTCAAATGGGCTTCATGATGACAATTATTTTACTTTAGAACGCATATCTGCGGCAGAAATCAATGAATGCAAAAAATCAGAAGCTGTAAAAAAGTCAATTTTGTGTCTGAAGTCGCACAGAGAGTTTCTTCTGGAGCAAGGCGATACATGTCAGTTAACTTGGAAGTGAAAGCCTATTCAAAACATTATCTTGATATCTACGAGGAAAATGTCAGGAAATCGACGGAGCCGAAAATAATTGCCAGAAATCAGTCCAAAATGTAAGAGAGGAAAAACAAAGCTGCTAAAGAAACCATATTGTGTCATAAATCTTTTTTTTACTTGCTCGAGGCAACTTTTTATTATATGATTTTTAAAATATGTAATTATGCATTTTGGCAGAAATTCTTCATTGCTTGAAGACGTTATCTTATTTTCACATGAATATTTAGCGTGGTTGATTGCTGTTAGTTTCAAATGTTGAGAGTACATATTATGTAATGATTTGTTTTTATTGAGTGTTTGCTTTTAATAATTAAAAGCTATATCTTTATAATAAAAATGTGTTGTTGTTTTTTAACGTAAATAAATTATTATGTGGCATTTTATTTATCATTGTTTATTTATATTTTATTTTTATGAATATAATTTATTTATATATAATTGAATGTTTATTTATTTAATAATTATGTGAACCGGTTTAATCATTTAGAAGACTTTTTTTAGTGTGTTTTGATTAAAGAATGTGTTTGTTGTAATTATTGGACTGTGTTTTTACTATTATTTTCTACTATTATCTTGATATATGTCGTTTATTGTGAAGGGCTGTTAAATGGCTTTGTTCTTATTATTTTTTAAATAAATTTTTAAATTCATGTCATTTTGGTAAATTTCATGTCAAATGACGACCCATTGTCAAGGGAGCCAACGTGTCCGGTTCAGTCAGACACACCAATTTCCCTTTGATTTTTTAAAAAATAAAATCAGCAAAAAGATGTTTTTTTAACATCATAGTGCAGCTATTACTTAAAACTAGAGGCACTGTGAATTCTGATCTCATAAAAGATACAACTCGCCTCCCATATGAAGTCTATGTTTTTCTCTGGGAGACCCGAAATAAGTGTCAGATCAAAAAGCAAAAAAAAAAAAGGGGAGCATAAAAGCATTGTTACCGGTCGGCTCACTCCTCCATGACACCTAATCCCACTTCTGATGTTTTGGAGGGTAACGTTTGTTTCGCGTCTATTTTGTATTGTTTTGTGGACTTTTGAGTTTGAATACTGTTTGTTATCCCCATATATTTCACTGTAACAAAGAATCTTTGAAAATATAATTAAAATTTTATTTAGTGGTATGTGGCAACGCACTTTGAAATTTTTTTTCAAAGTGCGTTAAAATTGGGACAAAATCAACGCAGTTTAAGATTAAGATTTATGGGTTTCAGAACCTAACACATCTATTTTTATGGAGAAAAATAAAAGTAAAAATAATTTCAGTATATGCCCCATAACGAAAAAATATTGCTTTACTTCTTCCCTATTGTACGCTTGCGCAGAAAAGTTCCATGAGTTACCATAGTTACCGTAGTCTCAAGTACCCAGAGATGAATGTAAGTAGACCAAAAAATTGGATGCAAACTTTTTAAAAAGTTATCATTACATATTAAATATCATTACATATAAAAGTTATTATTACATATTTCTCACCTTTGCACCTTTCTCATCTCTCCAGTTTAAAGTTGTTTATAAGTTTGAGTTAAAAATAAAAGTGGCCTGACCTTGACATAAACAACAAAACGGTAGATACAACCTTTTTCCGGCACTTATATTGTGTCATATCTTTGCCTTATACCCATAATTTTCATAATTTTTTTCTGTATGCTACAGATATCTTAAAAGAAACACATGATTTTGACTCATTGTATTACTTTAAATGAAAGAGCATTTAAAGAAATCTATGAATTTATTTATATATATGTGTATATGAATTATACTTGAGTATAAATTTTTTTATTATATATGCCGCTATGAAATTCCCAGCTTTTAAACTCAAAGTGCATCATTTAGTCACAATTCTTTAACATGTTATTGCTAAACCCATTGTATTTTCATTCACAGTCATCGACTGATGTATATTCAAAATTTTGTGATGTATATTCAAAATCTTGTGATGCATGTTCTGCCCTGTATAATCTTGTGATATATGTTAAATATCGTGAATGTGATGTTTATTCAAAATCTTGTGATGTATATTCGAAATCTTGTGGTGTATGTTGATGTATGTTCTATAATCTTGTGATGTGTTTTATACATGCGTGCAATAATTGCATTGCATTGTTGCTAATATGACGCAACAGTATCCTAAGAAAATAAGGACAGTTTTCATTGGTTAGAAATAATGAAAGTAGCCGGAGCGTTGATCGTCATCATTATGCACACAACTTCGCAAGTGTTAAATTGGCGAACTCAACTAATGCCCTGTTCACACGTAGAGTTTAATTCGCATTTAATTAATGCGAAGTAAATTAAATAAATGCGAGTTAAAATATGCGAATTAAATTGCGTTCTTATGACAGCTAAAGCGAAGTAAACTAATGCGAATTAAAATTTTATTTCTACAAAAAGGCTATATGTACAGTAAAACTATTATGACGTCATTTGTAAATCACATCAATCATGTATGTACAGTGATTAACATCCTTTTCCTTTTTAACCAAATAGGGGCCTATATCACAGATATCTAACAACCAGCATGTGTCCTGTGACTTAATTTTGGCCTTACGCATGCGTCAAAGTTTAATTCGAATTAGCTTCGCTTAGCGTTTACACGGAGTTAATGCGAAGTAATGTAATGCGCATTAAATTAATTCGAATCAAACTAATTCGCATTAAATTCTAAGTGTGATCGCTAAATGAAGCTAATTCGCAGTAACTTAAATTTAATTCGAATTAAACTGTCCATGTGAACAGGGCATTAAATTTCAAACTAGGTACATGTAATACTATATATAGTAAGACAGTATTCGCCAATTTCACACTTGCGAAGTTGTGTGCATCACGATCACTGCTCCAGCTACTTACATTATTTCTAACCAATGAAAATTGACCTTACTTTCTTAGAATACTGTTGCGTCAAATTATCCACAATGCAATTATTGCACGGATCACTAGATTATAGAACACACATGATGACATCACAAGATTTTGAATATACATCACAAGATTATCGAACATACATCACAATATTATGTAACATACATCACAAGATTTCAAATATACATCATATAATTTTGAATATATATCTCAAGATTATCAAATATAAATCACAAGATTTTGAATATACATAACAAGATATTGAACATACATCACAAGATTTCAAATATACATGTACATCACAAGATATTGGACATATATCACAAGACTTAGATAAATAAACATGTACATCACAAGATTTAGAACATACATCACAAGATTTAGAACATACATCACAAGATTATCGAATAAAGCAACGTATGTTTGTCCGCAAAACTTTAACCTTGCCCTTAACTTTTGATTTAGTGGAGCTATGACTTTTATATTTCACATGTGTATTTCTTGTGACAAGACATTTCTTTGAGTACCACCAAATTTGACCTATTGAACTTGACCCTGGAGTTTGAGCCACTTTTACACAAAAATTCCACACTTTTACTTTGGCCATATCTTTTGAATTGCAGAAACCACGACATTTATATTTCACATATGTATTCTTTGTGGAAAGACCTTTCATTGAATACCAACAACCTTGACCTTTTGACCTTGTCCTTTGAGATTTCCATACTTATAAAAAAAAAGTCAACCGTGGCCATAACTTTTGAACAGTAAGGGATAGGGCTTTTATACTTCACATATGTAATCATTGTGAGAACCTTTATTGGATACCAAGAATTTTGACCGCTGACCTTAGAGTTTGACCTTCTTTTAAAAAAACAAACCTTGACAATAACTTTTTAAGTGTTAGGGCTAGTGCTTTAATACTTCACATATTTAATCCTTGTGACAAGACCTTTCATTTGATAGCAAGACCTTTGAGCTTTGACCTTGGAGTTTGACATATTTTTTAAAATTTTTAACCTTGGCCATAACTTTAGCAGGATTGGGGATAGGGCCTCCAAACTTCACGTATATATATTTTTTGTGGCATTAGGGAAAATCGGCGCACTTATCCAACAGATACAGAAGCAACAATTGTTCATTTCAAAATGTTTTCATTAATTGTTATGATTATATGACACAAAAAGCACGCTTAAGTGGTTTATAAATCATCCATAGAACAATCTTTAAGGATGCTGGTTATTTGTTAATCAACATCTCAACAACTAGTACGATAGTCGGTAAGTGATCGACGTTGATATTTCAAATTTAATTTTAATATGTCGTGTTTTAAGTAAAATGAAATATATGGAGAAAGCGAACAGCATCCAAGCTCAAACGTCCAATAAACAATTCAAGATTGCAGCAGAGCAATTATGGACCTCCAAAAACACCAGAGGAGGGATCATGTGCCATAGAGGAGTGAGCATCCCCTGCCGAACGGTCACACCCGCCGTGTGCTCCTTGCATTGATCGGAAAATAACGTAAAAATCCGTCGACATTTAAGTGTATATAATGACCTAACAATAGTATGAAAAACGTCAGTCAGCATTTGACATAATGGTCATGCATTTGCTGACAACGTCATAGTATTGCATTGACCATAGAACTTATGAAATGATGACTTTAAACGAGACTGCTGATATTCTTGTTTGAGCAATTTGTCTGTCAAATAATTTATCTCGTTTTAAATGTTCTTTATACGTAGAACATGCTCCTGCGTATACGCCTGCTCTTGTGCATCGATTCAACTGAGAGATATAAACCCCGCGTAACGGTGATGATGGTGTATTGCTGTATAAGTAAGGGAAATTGCAGTTGAAAAATCGAAAGCTTTCGTGCTGTTGGTTTTGGTAAGATTTTGTGATTTCAATTTTCCAATACTTCCTTGGAAATTTTCTGTATATGTATCCGCATCTTTTTACACCTTTTCTTGAATTTATAGTTGCATAATACTCCTGCAGTTTCTCCTTCACTACTGCAAACATGATAAAGTGAGGAGTAACGAAAGTGGCTTGGTAAAACATTTACTTGAATTCGCTATGTATCTTTCTTTGAACGGATTTTTACGAAGTTTTTGGAATCCAGTATAGGAGATATGGTAATTCAAGTTCATTCAGATTGTTAGGAATATCGAAAATATTCAAAACTGACAAATGATTTTGAAGACTTTCCTCCTTAGAAAGGCAGCTATATGGGTATAAGGTGGATTATGTCATCAGAATTACCACAGATGGAAGCCTGCGACAACACCAGCTGAATGACCAATGATGCCTAGAAGAACTGGTGCCAGAAGACTAAAACAATGTCATTTGTGGCGTCGGTAGTCTAGTGGTTAAGGTGCCGGACTCCAAACCAAAAGGTTGTGAGTTCGAATCCTAACCACGGCAAGTCGACGTTGTGTCCTTGGAAAAGGCACTTTACACGAATTTCCTCACTCCACCCAAGTGTAAAAGGGGTACCTGGCTATGGACAGTGAAAGATATTATCAGAATATTAGTGTTCTAGCGCCTTAACGGCAGCTTGCACTGAGAAAGATTCTGGATTGTTATGGTCTGCTGGGGTAATATTGTATTGTAAAGCGCTTTGAGTAGCATTTATGCTAGAAAAGCGCTATATAAAAACAATCATTATTATTATTATAGAATAACCACTGACAAAAGACTGGAAAAAAATTACCGTCAATAGAAATACATTATAGAAACCTGCAACAAATCAGAAAAAAATTACCAATGATAAAAGATTGAAACGTACTGAGAATTTATTTACATGGAATATAAAGAAATCGTGGTGTTTTCCTTGGTGCTTAGATAAGAGACTTGGTTTTGCTTCGTATATAATTCCATACAAAATTTTGCACAAATTTTTAACCTTGTGACAAAATCTGCAATTCTCCCGCTAAACTTGGTATACATTATTAAGGTTACCAATTTACATGTAAATCTATGAGAAGTATTGTTGATTTCTAAGAAAAAGTTTGTTGTGTTATTTATCCTTAAGACTGAAACGTAACCAGCATTACCAATGAAAGAAGTCAATGGAAAGACCCTGGGGTCAATCCATGTGCAGAAATGCATTTGATTAGGTTTAGGTTAGCAAGTAAGTCATCTAAGAAGTATAAATAGCAATAAGTCTGCCAAAACATGCATCTAAGTCTTCTTTATTAAAAAATGTAAAATGAAATATATGTAACAATGTAATTAATATAGAATTATTTGTAGCAATAAATAAAGAATACAATTACAAAGAACACCTTTCTTTCTTATAAATATAAATTATCATTTATCACAGCATTGTTAACTAATATAACACACAACAGTAAATATCTATTAAACAAGTATAAAAATATTTAGTATCACAGCTTTTGTTTGAAATACTAGTCACTAAAAAATGGAATGAGCCATATTCATCTGTCAGAGCATCTCATTTTCGCCATCATCTTAAAGCCTATCTGTAATTTTAAAAATTACGTCTTAAAGCTAGCCTACCCACCCATCCCCATCCCCCAACTTTGTATACGAAATAACTTATTACAGTTAAGAATATTGATTGAAATGCCAAATCTCTTTTTTTCTGATGTTTCTTTAAATCGACCCAGGTAGTGTATTAATAAAACTTTTTGTAGATTAAAATGGAACCAATAAATCCTTATCAGTACAAATAACAGTGTGCTTGTGAGAATGCAATAAAAGGAAACAAAGTATTGGCTGATTCAAAAATGATTTACAGTATCCCTCCTCAGCTAAAATTATAGAAGGATACTTTCTTCCAAATTTGGCTGAAATACATGTATAAGCCAGCAGAACTAAATGTAAAAAGTGTAATATGTTCAGACGAGGTAAAAAAAAAAAAAGCAAACAAAGTCTAAATTTCAACTTAAATATAAAATGTTTCCTTCAAAGAAGTTTAAATAAAAATATAAAATTAAAAGATTATAACATTAAAAAGATTGAATCTCTTAAACATAACAAAGAAATATAACAAAGTCTCGTTCTCATGAAATACTAACAGAAATATAAAATGCATGATCCACATGAAAAAAATGAGATCAAAATAACATAAATTCACAGCTTAATCATATCCAACTGAATATCTGATATTTATCCTCATATCAAGTGTCCGTTTCTGTTGCACATACGAAGACAAAAGAACCATTTGCTTGATATTTTTAGAAAGAATACTGTTGAGCTTTTCAATTCTGCTATACGCCTTGACATCAATAGGATTACGTAATAACTGAAATAAAGGAAAGGCATGATAGCTAAATGCTTAATACATCCAACTTGTACAGTGGGGGCTTATAAATCTGGATTCTGAACTTCAAGAATTAGGACCCTTCACCTTCCAGATGTAAATTTATAGGGTACATAATTTACGAGTATATTTCAGTATACAAGGTACTAGTAATACAGATGATTCTGTAGTTTGAATGATTGGATTAGAAACACAAGCACAAAAAGTAATTGAGGCTTTAACTGTT
The DNA here is from genome assembly GCF_032062105.1 of Saccostrea cuccullata. NCBI lineage: Eukaryota > Metazoa > Mollusca > Bivalvia > Ostreida > Ostreidae > Saccostrea > Saccostrea cuccullata. The sequence goes on from NW_026936742.1 coordinate 438,570, forward strand.
TTTAAACAGTGAATTCACAATGGATTTTCCTGTTATTTCCCAATCATGACAAGGAGCACACAGCGGGTATGATCAGTCGGCAGGGTGTGCTCACTCCGCCATGGCACCCGATTCAAACTCCAATGTTTTGGAGGTCTGTGTTCGCTATTCTTCTTTTCTGCATTGTTTTATTGACTTTTGATCTTGAATACTGTTCGTTATCTCCATATGTTTCATTTTTTAAATTAAATGGTAAATTACACATTTAGTTTGAGGTTTATTTTGCTTGTTTTGTCAATGCAATATAGATATCTAGAAAATTGGTTAAATAGAAATAAGATTTTTCTAGTCATTACCTCAGACATTCTTGAGATGATAAAGTCTACCATATCAACCAAGGACAGTAACTGCTTCCCAATTCCAGACTTCCTTGATAAGCTACCCATTGATACAAGTATGTTCTCCGATAATTTCACAGTCTATTAAATAAAAAAATAATTAAATCAGAAACTAGATGTGAAAGTGTGACATGATCAAATGTCCTTGATAATAAGCAAGTTTTAAAAATGAGAAAGACTAAACCCATGAATTTCATAATTTTTAAAATGGCAAAAACACAACAATAAACAGCAACAAAAAATAAAGTATCATATTGCTGCTTTTGTTTATATTGACCAATGGCACTGTTATTTTAAACCTACATGACTGTGTATTATAGTAAATCACTTTTTCTGTGGAAGAACTTTATTTTTTGGTAAATACACAATTTGGTCTGGTTGCGAATATTTCATTCTTGATTTATTTGCAATATAAAGAATAATATGTCAAAATAACACAAAACTGGGAAAAACTTGTCTTCATTTTAAAAAACAAAAAAATATGTTGCCTTAATACGGTTTTTAATTTGCCTTTTTTATTTACATTTCTATTGAAGAAATGCATGTATATATTTATATTTTTCATGTTATGTAGCTAATATTTTACTTGTACATGTATGACTTTGATCTTTGTATTATGGAGAGGACTTACATAGGCAGTGCCTGTTGTCCGATCCTATTATGTTTATTCATTATAAAATATTGTTTAAATTAAATGGACCTGATACTTTACCAACTAATACTGTGCTTTCATCAAATTTCGTTGCCATCAATTTTTGTGGATTTTGTAATACAGACATTTTCGATGATACTTAATTTAGTGGACGAAAGCATTGTCTATACAAATGAATAACACATTTCTCAATTCAATGAACATTTAATTTCATGGATCTGCTCAACAACAAATTCCCCGAAAATTGGTGCTCAACGAATATTGATGAAACCACAGTACTCTACTAAACCTTAAACAACAGGAGTTTTTAAAACCATTTACATTTCCCATCTTAGCAGAGCAAGGTTACCTCAACAAGAATATTCAGGTACTGTAGCTGTAAAGATCGTAGGCACATCTGGTTCTGCAGTTGGTCACATCTAATATGGCTGCATTTGCTCCTGGGAGCTAATTTGTCCTAAAATGTACCACAAAAGGTGGTATAATTATACTTTCTCAGTAGCAAAAACTAATCCTTTCTTCATTATAAAATCCTTTTCTATATATGTAATAATTGTATCATTTAATTTTTTGTTTGTATAATTTCTCTTCGCTTTTTACCTTTTTGGCCTTTCGAAGTAAAGTATTCCTCCAACGTATTAATTTACTTGACTGGACTCGATATAAAAATGCCTTTGTAAGATACTTTGTTTGAAACTTCACAACTTTACTGTTGACTAGTTCTACTTCCTGAAAACCAAAACAAAACAAATTCTTAATATTTCCATTTCTAATTTTTTTCTCTGTGATAACTCTTTGGAAGTTAGCGGATTTCTTGATAATTCTACTGGAATGTAAATTAGGCAGGTTTTTATCTGGGCAAAAAAAAAATTTGGGTGAAATCCTTTCACAAGTTTGAAAAGGTAAAATTTACAAAATGTGAAAATGGCTCAATACATAGTATTTTTTTTATTGTACTATTAATGACTAATAAAAACATTTGCAGATTATCTAAATAAGACTGACCTGTAAAGGTACTTCTTTACAATTGTGAACACCATAGGGGTTGTCTCTAAGACAAAGCCAGCAGAAGTGATGGCCACATCTACAGGTCATTGCATTACATCCCCCGTTTTTGTCCACTTTCTCTCTACAGCGAGGACATGGCTTCACATTTACTCTGAAGGTCCTTACATAGTCATCCTCATTTAGCAGATCTGTAACACGTTTTGTCTAAATAACAGTATTCATTCCTTGATAGATTTGAAGACATATTCTCTTGCAAGTTAAATTGTAACTGAATTTTTGCTAATGTGTACCATGTCAACATATCTTAGAGATGACAGTTAGTTTCAAAAGCAGGTATTGCTCAACAGGTGTACGATACCTTTTATTTTACTTTAAAAATCTAAATATTTGAAAAAATACCTATAGCTAAATTTTTAGATTTTATTTTTGAGATATTCCCCATACCTTTCTGAATATTAAGAGCTTTGACATATTCCCCAATCTGCTTGCATGATGCTGGCCAATGAGGTGGTTCCTCACATTCCATGCAGAACTCTGTATGGCACAAACATGTCACACCCCTCATCTTCATATGGTCCTTTACAAATATCCCCCTTTCCTTAACTCTTTGATCTAGAATGAATTGCAGAAAATTTAACACAAAAGCTTTGAGAATCTATTCACAAAATGTCTACATGTATTACTCTTGAAAGAATTTGCTAGAATTACATGTATGTGAAAGATATACCTCTTAAAGATTAACTAAATTTTAAAAGATGAAAGTCACAATTAACAAATGTAATATGACATGGAACATAATTATAGTTGAACCCTAAACAATATACAGTAAATCATGTTTATAGCAAACAAGCATATAAGGAATGGATGCTACAGTGATTTCTCTTCGTAATGGCCTTAGAATATATATTGTTAACTATACAGATATAATGAATAACATATATAAGGAAGCAAAATCACTCATCTTTGAACTTCATTATAAGCCAGTCTTAAGCTGTATGTAATCCGTAAGGATGAGCAGTCATGTCAGTGCCCTACCTTTCTCACTAAGTGATACAATGAGATTGCATGTTTTGTTGGGACACCACTTCCACAGTCCAGTAGACATCACTGCCTGCTCCTGTTTTCGACTTGACCACTGACCAAATACATGGGAAGGCACCACAGACATAATCAACAAAGGATCCATCGTTGACTCACATTTGTACTCCTAAAATAATGTATGGATTGTTTATACACCAGTTTGTTTTGATTTTCAAATTCTCCTTACTTCATATTGTAACATGAAACTAAAAACAAGAATATATATGTAGGAGGTAAAAATAAGTTTTATCTGAGTTTTACTGGTTCCATATAGAAATTTTCTGGATAAGATAATGTTCCAGATATTACCATTATACAATATTTTTACTGAAAGGGGCTAAATGTTTTAACAGTAATCACAAGATTTCAGAATAACAACAGCTGGGCTAGACATACAACTTACCAGACACGAAAGACTCCGAGCGCCAGTTCTGATTTTCTCCAAGACATACTGGACAAGACAGGTTCTGCAGAAGTAGTGTTGACACGGTTGAATGAGAACACCTTCTGTGAGGTCTGATCCACCTGAGTCCACATCTGTATCACTAAGTGACACAAAACACACACCACACTCTAAGTCATTGTTAGCAATTCCAGTGAGAGAGACAGGGGGTGGTGGCCAAGTCTTTTTTACCTGTTTGATAAAAAAAAGTATGCTTCAATATTTGAAAGGTTTTTGCCAATAAAACATATTTACATTGAAGGCATAATTTATGTATTCTCAGAGTTTTAATGATATTCACTAAATAATAGTTATGATGAATTGTTGAAAAAAAGAAAAGTATAGAAAGACACTTGTACTAGTGCAACTTAATATAGCAAAGTATTTATTCAACAGATGATTTTTTTTCACCTGACTTTGTAATAACAATTCAGCTTACAATGGGCTCCCCATTTTCAGAAAAAGTAAAATCTTAAAATATCTAGTGCAAAAATTTTTTAATGCATCAGTCTTCTTAATTAATTAATTACTAAATGTAAAATGTCAGATTACCTCTGCATGTAGATGACAGTTCTGTAACAAGGCTTGTTTAATGGTGCTCACACTGTACGTCACCCTGGGCAACCAGTCAAACACAGAATCCAGTGCACAGGCTTCAGGCTGACCCAAATTTTGAAGTGACCTAAAAATAAGATTTCTCATTAATTCATATCTGAGCACTAAATCTTTTGCAACACTAGCTGTCAGACTTGGCTGTGCTGCCCTTTACTCTTTAAAAAATTTTTAAAATATTTACTAGGTTTTTTTTTAAATTACAGCAAATGTCAAATGGATTTAACATGCCTGCCATGATACATTATATGAGACATAAATCTGGAAAAGATGTCAGAAACTTGCCAAGCCACTCATTTTAAAGTATGAACTTTTTTTAATATACAAACCCAACGAAAGAGCCATAACTCATGGTGCAATACTTTTCCAAACTCTCAGCTTATTTATATAATAAAACAACTACAAATAATTACTTTTGACTATTAGTCAATACAACTTCGCATTCAAATTAAAACACTTGATAATAAAATACGCTGTTATAAACCTACATCTGAGAGTCCTTTGGCTGAATGCTGCCCTTGGCATACTGGAATATTTCTCCGAGTGAAAGAATAAGTAACTCCTCTTTTGAAGTCACGAAGTCAACAAGATCTCTATTTATCTTCTCTATGGAATATATTTCTTCACTTCCAACAATTCTTAACCTGAATGAAACAGATAATACATGATTGTGCATGCATTTGCACTATATAAGACATTTTAGCTTTCACATCTTTTACATATAACAGTAAAAAATAAAATTAACTCTTTGATTTCATTAATGCTTTGAATATCAAGCAGCAGTGTGTACATTATTTCCCTTGATATTTTCATTTTATATTGATTTACACTTGTAATTTGTAACATGTTTACCTGCACTCAGCGATCCCTTCCTCTGAGGCAGAAACAGCAGAACTTATTTTTTCTTGCAAAACAAGTGCTGGGTCCTCTCCATCAAAACTGACATTTTTATTTTCGTCTTCCATCAAACATGTCTCCAGTGGAATGACAAAAATAGTGGGATGTGAACTGGTTGAGTAAAAACTTGGAATTTTTCTCAAAAAGTCCTCCATTTCTGCCCTCTTGAAGAAGCACTCCACATTAGGAGGTAAAAAGATTTCTGGTAAAATGTCAGGAGAATCTTTTGAAGCCTCGGAAACTGAGCTGCTTTCCTCTCTTCCTTCTGTTTTATCCTCGTTCATGTACACAATATGGTCCTTCCCATCCCACTCCTCATCTGAAAATCTTTTTCTCCTTCTCTTCTGTTGGCATCCAGCTTTCTGTTTTCGCCATTCTTTCTTCAAACAATCAGAAATATCTACCTCTATAGTGTTTTTCTTTGGCACACAACAAGCATCCTCATCATAAGCACTGAATGTATAGACAACTTCATCAGAATAGTTGGTTTCTTCCAAACAGGTCCTGCATTCCATCGTGAATCCTTTCTGACTAGTACTGCTATATCCTATAAAATCATCATTTTCTTCAAGTCTTTCCTTCAGTTGCAGTTTCTTCCAAACAGAACGACATCCATTTACCATTCCTTTAACCTTAGGTAATGATTTTTTCCAATTCCCGTAACAATATGGTAACTTGTCTGTAGCTTCAATAAAATGAAACAAAATATTGTACACATTTAAACATGATTAGCCTGTTACCAAGTGTATTGCAAATGAATTGGTACCAAGAAGCCTAGGGACACATTGCTCACCTGAGCACTTTGACTAGAAAAAAGCTGAAACAAATTCAGTAAAGTTTAAAAATATGTGAGTGGTCTGGGGGAGGGGGGGGGAGGTCCTGATTTGAAAAAAACTCGAATCTACACTACCTCTTTTTATATTTTTATGACCAATTATGCATTTGTTCCTGTGAAATTTTTACAGATTTTCTCCCATATATTCCTATGTAAAACTTTGATCCCCTATTGTGGCGCCAACCTTCCCTCTGGAGCATGATTTGAAAACAAACTTGGATCTACACCACCTGAGGATGTTTCCATAACAAGACTCATGAAGAGGCCCACGGACCACATTGCTCACCTGAGGAAGCTTTGACCATGCTATTCTTAACCAAAATCCCCCCTTGTAATACCTACTGTGACCTCATAGTACCCCACAGGTCATAATTTGGACAATTATATATCTACACTACCCCAGGATGCTTCCACATAAGTTTCAGCTTTTCTGACCAAGTAGTTCTTGAGAAAAAGATTTTTCAAGTTATTTTCCTATATATTTCTATGTAAAACTTTGATTCCCCATTGTGGCCCCACCAAACCCTCGAGGGTCATCATTTGAACAATTTAACATATACATTACCAAAGAATGCTTCGACGCAAGTTTCAGCTTTTCTGGCCCAGTGGTTCTTGAGAAGAAGATTTTTAAAGATTTTTTCCTATATATTTCTATGTAAGATTTTAAGTTCCTATTTTGGCCCCATCCAAAATCTGGGGGTCATAATTTGAGCAATTTAAAATCTACACTACCCAAGGATGCTTCCACCTGAGTTCCAGCTTTTCTGGCCCGGTGGTTCTTAAGAAGAAAATTTTTAAAGTTTGCTTCTTTTATATTTCTACGTAAAACTTTGATTCCCTATTGTGGCCCCACCCAACCCCCGGGGGTCATGATTTGAACAATTCAGAATCTACACTACCCCAGACCCCAGGATGCTTCCACATAAGTTTCAGCTTTTCTGGCTCTGTGGTTCTTGAGAAGGAGATTTTTTAATGACCCCACCCTACTTTTGTCTTTTCTTGATTATCTCCCCTTGTGAAAGAACCTGGCCCTTCATTTTAACAATTTAAATTTCCCTTCATCCAAGGATGCTTTATACCAAGTTTAGTTAAAACTGGCCCAGTGGTTCATGAGAAGATGTCAAAAATGTGAAAAGTTTACAGACAGATGGACAAATTGTGATCAGAAAAGCTCACTTGAGCCTTCGGCTCAGGTGAGCTAAAAATATGACCAATCACAATTTTGCTGTCCTTGAAAAGATTTTTAAAAATTTTTCCAATGTTTCCTATGTTAAACTTTGATCCCCTATTGTGGCTCCACCCTACCCCCATGGGTCATGATTTGAATAAATTTGAATCTACACTACCTCAAAATGATTCTACATAAGTTTCATATTTTCGTGCATAATGGTTCTTCAGAAAAACACTTTTTAAAAGATTCAATTAATTTTTTTATGAAATCATAATTATTTCCTTTTTAAAGAAGGTGTGGCCCTTCATTTAAACAAACGTAAATCCCCTAGTACCGCCTACAATGAAATTAATCTAAGGACATGTTCAAGTAAAACTATCTGACATTTAGTGCACAAAACTAATAAATGTAAATTTAAGAGACATTACACAAAGCTCAAGGAAATTTTTAAAGAGTGATTTTAAATTAATAAAATTTTAACAAGCTGAATTTAATTCTTTTGGAATGTAGAAGTTTCTTTTATATAATTACATTCAATTCCTTGTGTAATTATTACCTCTTTCATAAAGTTCAGCTTTAGTAGAATTATATCTGGACTTCATTCCTTGTGGATGACAGATTTCATATCGAAATTCTGCCATATCCTTACTGTCGCTCCCATCTAGTAATCTGTGAAAACAAAGAAAATAATGTGAAAGTGTATAACAGCAAAATACTTTTTATAGCCAAAAGGATTAAAACTCTGTAATAAAATATGTAAACAAGCAGTTCCCCCAAGCAGTGTTAACAATGTTAACAAGCAGTGAGGAATTGATTCCCCCAAGGAGTGTTAACAATGTTAACAAGCAGTGAGGAATTGATTCCCCCAAGCAGTGTTAACAATGTTAACAAGCAGTGAGGAATTGATTCCCCCAAGCAGTGTTAACAATGTTAACAAGCAGTGAGGAATTGATTCCCCCAAGGAGTGTTAACAATGTTAACAAGCAGTGAGGAATTGATTCCCCCAAGGAGTGTTAACAATGTTAACAAGCAGTGAGGAATTGATTCCCCCAAGGAGTGTTAACAATGTTAACAAGCAGTGAGGAATTGATTCCCCCAAGGAGTGTTAACAATGTTAACAAGCAGTGAGGAATTGATTCCCCCAAGCAGTGTTAACAATGTTAACAAGCAGTGAGGAATTGATTCCCCCAAGCAGTGTTAACAATGTTAACAAGCAGTGAGGAATTGATTCCCCCAAGGAGTGTTAACAATGTTAACAAGCAGTGAGGAATTGATTCCCCCAAGCAGTGTTAACAATGTTAACAAGCAGTGAGGAATTGATTCCCCCAAGCAGTGTTAACAATGTTAACAAGCAGTGAGGAATTGATTCCCCCATGAAATGAATGAGACTCACTAACTTTACAGACACTTACTGATATCTATTATATTCTTGCTCATTGTTGACTTTTTCTGTCTTTTGCTGGAGTTCACATTTCCTCTGTATTCCCCTGGAATGCAAGTTATGTCTTTTCCTCTGTCGTGATTGAGTTTTTTGCTCAACGCGTCCCCCACCGAGGCATTTTCTTCTGAGGTCACAAAAGAACGACGCTGCTTTGTTAGGGGTGGATACCTGTAGTGGAGTTTTACTATCTATATATCTGACGCAATCGTTCCATGTCCTGAACTTTGATGCCGAACCATAGCCACTTTCTGTGAAAGTTTTTCGCTCGGATACCACAACTCTAAAGTCCTCCTCTGACAAGGACTCTATATTATCTTTCACCCATGAAGAAAGGGTCCATCTTTTCTGCTTGTCTAACGAGTACGTCACATGCTCACCCTTTCGGTGCATGAAATTTATATTTATATCATGGAATTCCGAGTCTATACCTTCTGGGAGGGGGAAAAAAGTTTCACAACCATCAAGAAGAATGGCATCTTTCCTGTTAAAGAACTTCTTCAGTTTTTCTGCTTCGAAATGACGCGGAGTATTTATGACTTTGTAGTCTATGTATCCGTCCTGCGTGAGTAGTGACATGAAGTGTTTTCTGATGGTATTCCCTGTTCTTTGTCCGCAGCGTTCTCGTTTCTGTACCATGGTTGAAATGGGAGATGACCAGTTGCAACTCTTATATGTATTTCAAATTTGAAAGTTCTGTAAAATATCAATTATATAATTAGTATCATATGATTATGTGTTTTGTACATGGGATATTATAAGTTGTTAAAAAAAGGGGGTGACACTGGTGCATGTTGTGTCTTTGTCTTTAATCGACACAGAAACAAACACCCCCTCCTACTAAATTAAAAGTTTTTTAAAACAGAAACCTGTCACAGTCAGCTTACATGTAAAGTTACAAATAACTACATATAGCTGTACAATGAATCTGATCATCATGATCATGCTTAAAAACTTGCGATCACATTAATTTTAATTAACGTTAGAATATTGCCTCTAATTTGACTAATTATGTAAATATTCTAAGAACTAAAACTTACCTTTATCGATAAAGAATACACTAACAGCAAATCGACAACATTCTATTTATGTATCTACAGCAATTTCTACATGTTGTGCAATGTTGTGTTTCTCTCCGTGGATTCTTTCCGAGAAATTCCGAAAGCAATGTTTACAATCAAATCGGAACTCCTCGGAAGTGTTGAACGGAACAACTGTAACTTCCCTAGTAGCATAATGCGCTTCATGTATGCCCATGACTAGTTCATGGGATATATTTGTAATGTTTACACATTATGTATATATTAAGTAAGCGCTAGCTATGACAGATTTTCATAAAAAAGTTAAAAACTTAAAATTAAAAAAAAAGGGGGGGGGTGCATGTCGGGTCTTTGTCGATATGATTGCTAATATGGCACTGATAATATTTATATTTCAAATCATAGACACTTCCCGTGTACATATATTGTAAACAATGGTAAATGATGAAAGAAAGTATATCTAGGTCTACGACTCTACCCCTCCATACTATATATCCCTTATATGGAACGCCATCACTGCCTTGTAGCATAAAACTCATGCATTCATTATGTCAATTTTTCATTACCGTACGTGATGTGAACATATCTTTACCTTATGTCAACTTTTTATGAGGTGATCTAAAAATATCTTAACATCATGCATCATGTCAATGGTGCATTACATGTAGTAAATACATTTTTCCGTTATGTCAGCACTATAAATAACTTAAAGTCAGATGTTCATTATGTGAAGTGAAGATATGTTTACATTGTGTTAAAACTTTATTACGTGAAATGAATGTTTCTTTACATCATTTCATTTCACTTTAAATATGTGAGGTCAAAACTGCATTACCTCAAGTAAATTTTGTTTTACATGTGTTCTATAATTAAACTTATATACTAGATATACAGATTTGAGATAATGTAAATGTATTTTTACATCAGGTAATAAACTTTTGAACTAACATGATAAAGATCTACTAGAGTTTACACAATGTAAAAATATTTTTAGAGCACATAAGAAAGAGTTGACATAACGTAATTACCTATCCACTTCACGGAATGAAGTTTTGACATAATGTAATAAAGTGTTGATATAATATGATATGTTATATGTTCTTATATAATAAGATATGTTCATATTATGTTATACACTTTTTACACCACGTAATAATTTAAAGCACTGACATAAAGGTAAGATGTGTTCACCTCATATCATGATGCTCTCGGCGTAAAGTACAGATACATTCGTATCACGTAATAATGCTTTGATATACTAGTATACACTCACAAAAAGGAATGGACTTTGACTTCGCGTAATGATAGGTTATATTTACAGTACTTTCTTTCGTTTGTAAGGAATTTATTGTACAGAGAGGCGTGGCAGTCGAGTCGCGCAGCGACGAGACAGCCACGCCTCTCTGTATAATAAATTCCTTACAAACAAAAGAAAGGGTCTGTAAATGTCTTGTGTCATGGTCATTTGCATAGCCACTCCCTCGACATTAAACTGCACGCGACATTACGTCACGGGCCTATATAGACGGTTCAAACAAATCAGAAAGTACGAAGGAGATGGCTGCATTGGAAAGTCAAGCGATGTTAAAAGAGTGTGCAATTGTATCTGATGGATTAATTTAAGCAGTTTGAATATTTCAAAAAACCATAGGGTACTGGAAACCTGGATCCGTCCGCAAAATGATCCGCTTCACTACTGTTACTACGGAAAAAGTTGCATGTCCGGAGGAAATCCGAATGAAGTACGGTAGCCACTGGTGTCAAAATTATGGAATGCATTGTGAAAAAGTCCGAATGCATACTTGTATATTATACAAACATGTGTCACTGTGCATGTAACTCAAGGTACCCAGGAAACAGGTACTTTTAAGAAAATCATCAAACTGCGCGTGTTTTCAATATTGTCAGATTTAAATTATCTTATTTTCATTTTAATATACGTGTTTTTAGTGAAAACCTGTGTATTGTTTTTATTTCTTTGTTTAAAGCAGTTAACTAGTAACTCAGGAATGGATTCGATTACATTAAAAAGTAATTAATCAAATTACAATTACTTTGACTTTCTCTTCAATTTAATTACAGCTAGGCTTTATGAATCAGGTAATTAATTGCTTTATAATTACTTTACAAAACTGTAATTAATTAATTACAGTCAAGTACATTTACTTTTTTGTTCAATTAAGTACCCCATCCCTGTTACGTATCCATCGAATTCTGTCGGAAGTTATTGTACGGTAAATTGGAAGTTATTGTACGGCTAAGCTCCGCCCCCTAGAAGTTATAGTACGTTGGGATTCAGCCAAAGGTTTTCTATCTGATTTAAAGTATGGCCAACATCAAAAGAAAAAGTACCGCACCATGACACAATGAATGTTGATGACCGCGTTTTCACGACTAAGGGGGGAGGGGGGGTCCTGATTTATTAGGACGAATTACAGGCACATAATATAAGGGGGTCTCTCTTCCTGTTTTTTTCCAGACGTTACTTTACTATAGAATATGTTCATTGAAAGTCAGTTAATATGTACAGTATGTCGATTATATTTGTTGTAATCCCCAACTGCTGTATCATCATTAATCTTTTGTTAGTCGCTACTATCAATTTTGAATTTCTTCTCGTATGTTTTTCTCTTTACGTGTATGCCCTGATGGGCCCCAAATTGGTATTAATAAATGGTATCTTATATTATAATCATTTATTCTAGAAATATTCCTCCTGTAGGAAAAAGGTCGTGCAAACTGACATGGTTTCTGAAAATTTGAAAAATAGGGAAATTGGCATTTTTTGAGATATTTACGGCTAAATAAGAAAAATTGTCCGCGGAAAATTTCCAAATCCTATGTGTGTTTTTATACTTGATAATAAGTAATGTGATATCTTGTACTTATCTATTAGGCGTCGGAACCGGGAGGGGGGGGGGGGGCTACTGGCTAGTAGGTACAAGTTATTGTTCAGGACATACATTTACAATCCTTGATAGAATCAATTGTTGCCCTCCATCGTGCTCAGGGTAACATTTGAAATTGACACCCCAAGGAAAACCATTGTCAACCGACGCGTCAGATAATAGTACAATATTCAATATTCCATTCACAAAAGGTTGACGTGTTTGATATCCAAAAACAAGCAACCCATTTTATGATTCCTCGACAGCAAAATATAGGCTCGGGTCTGGGATTATGGATATTGCAAATCATAGGCTTTTCAAACCCACACGTTTTACTGAAGAAAATACAATTGAAACAATCCTCTTTTCCTTAAAATTCAATATGCCAATAAAAGAATTGACGCGGTTAATATAGATAATATTCCTAATCACAAAAGGGTTCAGTCTTGTATTCCACCATATTTCAAGTTAAAGACTACACTTTGTATTTCCTACAATCGCATTGTATCCTCACAGTACATCGACCATTGCTTCAAAAGTTTTTAAGCACAAAAACATGACCTGGATACCGAGTATCTGAAACATAATTCATCAGTGTGGATTTTGAGTCTGTTGATTTTGTTTTTATTTCATTATGTTTATAAAATTAATTGTTAGTTTTGCATTAACGTGTTTTTTTTTACCCTTTCCGCTGCCCATACTCCATCGTGTTTATGTTCTTCACCCTATACCTATAGTCCCACTGGACACTTTATTACAGGTGACGTAAATATACAATTGAGGACAGATCACTTATTTTAAATTCAATAAGGCTGCATTTCATTTCCGGAATGGTAATTAAAACTTTTCAAACACGACATTTTTTAGTTTAAATTTCCACATATTTTTTTGTTTGCAAAGACTACATTTTTCAAATATACATATGTAGTACCTAAAGTAACAGATTTGATATTTTTAGTTTATGAACAATTTAAAGGAATAAATTATTGTAATTCAATTAATTTTGTAAATCGTTCAGTGACTTGGACATAAGTATGGTGCTGTCACTGACATTTAATTTAGTGCACATTAAATGTTTGTTTTTATTGAACTCTTTTATAGACTTTATAAATGTATACATATGTTAAAGATTTTGTTTTTTTTCTTTTAAATTTTTTTCAATATTTTTGTATAAATACTTTTAAAATTCAATTTTCTTTTACTTAAAAAACATTGAATTGCCGCACAGGTAAATTCACAGAAATGTAAAAAAAAATGGATGTCGGAAATGAATAACAAAAAATATCGGAAATGAAATAAAAAAATGATCGGAAATGACACTATGCATAAAAAAAAAATGAAATGCAGCGGGTCCTAAATAGGGCTGTATCAATATATCAATATATCGATACGTATCGATATTCAAGAAAAATATCGTATCGAAAAATAACTTCCAATACGTATCGGACAAGTAGTTTTTTTCTTCTAATTCTGTTAAAAAGATGGGAATTTCAATCACCAATGTTCCCGTTTTGCACACATTTGATTACAGGTAATTAAAAAATGTGTGCAAAACGGGAATTTGACCAGGTGAGATAATTACTTAATTGCTATAGTCTATACCATACTTAGTAAGTAGGTAAAAGGTGAAATTATAGTGAAAAAATAAGAGAATAAATACAAAATTATTTACAATTTACTAACATTGAAATACACAATATTATAATAATTAAAAATTTACCAGCTTAATTGGATAAAATTAATTTTTATTCTCTACTTTCTTTATTATTTGTTATATCTTTAATTCGTTTAGAATTTTATCAAGATTGAATCAAATCAAATATTGTCCAATAAATATATACAGAATTTTAATAATAAAAATGTTTATAAAATTGTATTAAGCCTTTTAAGAATACATTTAGCTAAATCAGGTATTCATAGGTAAATCCAGGTAAATTCAAACCAAAAATCAGACTATAATTGCTATCAAAACACACTTCACACCTATTGTTCATACCTAATTATCAAATGTGTGCAAAACGGGAACACACCAAAAATACAAAGAGAGTTGAATTTGAACATGTTGATTTTGCTGTCATTAAAAGTTTTCATTTGAAGTGTTATTTGTAATGTCAATGAGACAAGAACTTTAAAATGGGTAATAAAACACTTAATTATTATGAAAGTTATGCATTAAAATGATTTATAATCCTTTTCTGATGGACTTGTTTTAGAATCCAATATATCGCACATCGCTTAAAAAATATTGTATCGTATCGTATCGAAATTTTTGGCTCAATACACAGTCCTAGTCCTAAATATAGGGAACCCCGATCCTTCAACTGGCGTCAGAATTTCATAAATATTATGGATTCCGTGGAAGATTACTCCAGACGATGCATGATCCAGATATGAAAAAAAGGCGTTGACACTTTGTCAGAATAGATTAAATATTACAGTATATCATATCCATGTTACAATCGCGTGCTAAAAAATTGAGGGGCAATATGACAGCCATCTATCTTTCTGTATTCCATAATCCAGAAGTGAAAAAAGAACTAGATAGATTACATGATCAGGAGGTACTGGTCCCTACTGACAAAGCAGGTAACAATATTGTCTTTGTTTGTAAGGTTCAGTATATAAATTGTATTTTAGAAGAACTTGGATTTAATTCAGTCTACAAGTGGTAATCCAACTTATAGAAACTCCATAAGAATCCTTACAAACAAAGATACATTGCGGGTTCCAGTAAATGTTCAACCAAGCCTCTTTCTTTACTCCTCACTAAGATATTAACAGTAGTGAAGAAAAAATTTCAAGAGTACTGTGCAACAATATATTCAAGAAGTGGTGTGAATCAGATGTGGATACTCAAAAATTCCGAAGAACTTTTGGACAATATGAAATCACAAGATTTTTATCAAAATCAACAGCTACAAAACTTACGACTTTTTAACTTTATACACAACTATATATTCACCAATGAATTAAAGTCTAGGCTTTTTAATATCTTTGACAGCTGCCTTTTCAATAAAAATGGAACTCGTGAATTTACTTATCTGGTCATTGGTCATTTGCAAAATTATTTCGCTAAACACATTCTGATTGCACACACAAGTACTCTGAATTCGACATTCAAATGATACTTGAGTTTCTGGTTGACAATATTTTTGTGGTTTTTGGAGACCAGGTGTTTCAACAATCTACTGGAATCCCCATGGGTACCAATTGTGCTCTGTTATTAGCAGACCTATTAGTGTATTCATGTAAAGCAGAATTTGTGCAAAATCTTAGGCGTGATAAGAAGCAACACCTTCTGTGGCCTTAAACTCGACATTCAGATATACCGCAGACGTACTGTCAATTAACAATGCTAATTTCCGTTCTATATCGAAACGATATATCATGGGGAGCTTGAGATAAAAGATACCACAGAGTCTGACACATCTGTTTCATACTTTGATATTTTAATGGGGAAAATACATTAATGGTAATCTAACGACCAAGCTCTTTGATAAATGTGATGACTTTAACTTTCTATCGTCAAATTCCATTACTTATGCACCAATATACCCCAGTACCTTCATCACCTGCATGCGTAGTTTCTTTATCTCTGTTGATTCGATACGCAAGAGCATTCTCTAAGTATATTTTTCATTCATTTTTACTTAGGTACCTGTTTACTTGTATTCAAATATGTACAATTCCTTAAATATCATCAGTATTACAAAAATGAATAAATAAATATTTTTTAAAAAAAGAATCCATCAAGTGTTTAGTAACATATGATATGATTTAAATTAAGAAATGGATAAAAGAGAGTAGATAATTACTAATATCTTTGTTTTTCTTTACTGCTAAAAAGCGGAGGCAATTGCGATTGGCCTAGTTAGGATGATTTACCCACACAAAATTATCACTATTATACTTTAACTTTGTTTGCATGATGTTTAGATACACGTTTTATTCTACTTTTCCCTATAAATTGTTTTAAAAATAGCCAGAGAATCCTTGAATAATAAATAATATTTGGACTAAGAATAAAATTGAATAAATAGAATTTAATAGAATATTCCTAAGGATATCATTCTTCATTTCCATTGTGGTTCCACTCTACCCTCAAGGGCCATGATTTGAACAAACTTGAGCTACACTACCTGTGGATGCTTTTACATTAATATGATAAATTTGGGCAATCATTGCTTTGCTGTTCTTAAGGGGCAATATCCCTCTGCTCCAAATTTCACCACATTTTTTTTTTTTAATTCCAAACATTGATTTTCATCAAAAACAAAAGGATTAGATTCAAATGAACAATAGCTTAAAGTATGAAGCCTTTATTACTTATTATGTCAAATCATAATGTGAAGAAAATGTGATATGGTAAAAAAAAAGAAGTCAATTATAATCTTTTATCTCACAATAATATTAGAAATATGAGGTTAACATGAAAATAATATTCACTGTCATACCTATCTAATTTTCATCAGAAAACATACTGTAGCGTTGCTTTTTAAATCAAAATATCAAACTGTTTTCTGTGCTTGTAAAATATTACGCATCCATCAACAAGAGTTATCTTTCCATTATCGCACTTGAAAATATTTTTAGTGAAACAAAAGAGTCAATCTCTCACCAGAGGGCGCGCTCCGCTTAAACCTCTGTTGTCGTCTAAAAAGTAGCGCGGATTGTCAAATAATTATTTGTCGACAAAAAATGTATAAACATTGATTGTTTTGTATGATTTCTCAATGATGTTACGTGTTTTAAGCTCTTTGGTAGTAAATATTTCCTGACTTTGTCTCCTTGGTTTCAAAATGAAAATATGTGTAAAAATTCAGAACAAAATAGTGCCGTATATATTGAAGCTATTTTAATATATATCCAAATTTTGAAAGAACAAAAGAAGTACTACAGATTGATATTTCTAATTTCATTTTAAAAAATTACCAAGTTGGTAGAAATCTATAATTTATTTTCGTTTTACAAGATTCTTGTAATTCGATAACAGAGGTGTTGGAGCGGACGCGTAAAACGCCCTCTGGTGAGAGATTGCAAGGAACTGAGTATAAATGTTTTAGGTAAACTATTATAAATAATTAATAAAATGATTGGCTACAGAAACTAGAAATCAAAACCTGTACTATGGAGCAGATTTGATTGAGTTGACTCTAATATGGTCCTTAGTATAATGAAATCTGAAAAAAATCTGAATTGACAATTCACTGAATTTCTTGTAAAAATGTCTTCAGAGAGTTGACTATCCACTGAATTTCATGGATCGATGTCTTCAGAAAGTTATCTCTCTTATCAGAGGGATATTACACCTTAAGAAGAAAAAAAAGTTTCAGGTTTTTTCCTATATAATCCTACGTTATAATTCGATCTTCCATTGTGACCCCACCCCACCCCGGGGTTATGTTTTGAACAAACTTGAATCTACCCCACCTGAGAATGCTTCCATATAAATATGACCAACAATGAACTTTCGTACTAATGCACGGGGATTAGTCTATTAACATATTGGACCGGAAAAAAGTAAAATCTAGAGGATTACAGATATCCGGGGAATTAGCTTCCTTAGCAGGAATTAGCTCATTTGACTAACGCACAGGGATTAGTCCACTCATAGAGATTTCTAGTGAATTATTCATATTTTAAACTTTTATATAGGAAAAAATCAGTATAGAAGTATGGTAATAAACAGAACAAATAGATTTTTACCTAATGTCCAAAAATTAGCATGCTTCAGGAAAATGTCTCTATATATAATTATTTATAAATAAGGTATACGCATCACACTGGAGAGATGATATTATAAATGATTGCACTCTGTTTATTATTATTCTTTCTCGATTTTA
The DNA here is from genome assembly GCF_032062105.1 of Saccostrea cuccullata. NCBI lineage: Eukaryota > Metazoa > Mollusca > Bivalvia > Ostreida > Ostreidae > Saccostrea > Saccostrea cuccullata. The sequence goes on from NW_026936742.1 coordinate 456,853, forward strand.
TCGAAAATCCAAGACTGAAAGATTTAAGATGTTTTATTTAATTTAGTTATTTAGAGTGAAAAGCAGTTTCTTATTTATCAATGTTTGAGAATTCTTAATTGAAGGATCCTGATTTATTTATACTTTCTGGAAAAAATCCAAGTTTAAACTTTTGAAAGTTAAAATTTACAAGTCAAATAGAAAAAAATGTATTTATATGTATAGTCGAACTCGTTTACATTGAAATTTCAGGGCCATGCGATTCATTTTAAATTTTATAGGTGTTCCTTGAGTATATAGGATATAGATGTAGCAAAAAATAATTAAAAAAAAAACGTGCGAGAATTCGGTATTTCATAACATCACATGCAGTGTTTAAGAAATATATTTATCTGTTATTATCGAAAAAAGAAGTCGGTTCACTTTATGCATAAAATGGCCCTGTGGATATACCAATTAATTGATCAACGCTTGATTTTCTATTTTAAGCATTGAAATAAAATATATACTTTCATATTAAAAAATTGATCTGGTTTTATGAAATTGCAATGTTCTTGAATTTTTTGATTTTCTTTAGTGAAGAAAAATTTAGAGCACTCTCTGATCTAAAAATAAAAAAAGGCCATTAATCCTCAGAAACAGTTCTATCATTTACTAGTTGCATTTTTAGATCAGAGGTTGCGCTCCATATTAAATATCAAAAAATAGCTTTAAAAATTGGTCGTTTTTGTAGACTTTTTCAGAATATGAGAAAATTGACGCATTTCGTGACGTCATAATGCATTGACTGGCCAGAAAATGACGTCATTTTTATATCCTCACCAAAGATTAAAAAATTAATGCATTGTTAACTAAAAATAGTCAGTTTTTCAGAAATTCTAGGCCAAAAAAGGAACTGGTTCTTTCTGATTTTATTATTTACATTTCATATTTCTGTGTAAGAGATAAAGCTACAACAAATTAAAGCACTTCTTTTTTTCAAGAATCAACTTGTTCGTCAATATATGGATTAAAAATGCATGTTCAAGCCAGGATGAGGGGCGGAGGCAATTGGTCAGGGCTTGGAGCACGTTAATTTACATAATCAAGCACGTATATGTTATAAATGTCAAAATCGTTTTATGGATGAACGCCTTTATTTGCCGTTTATGCAGATTTTCAAGCAAACCACTTTTGCTTGACCACATTCTAAAATGAAATATGTGGAGATAATGAGAGTATTCGAGCTCAAAAGTCCATAACACAATACAAAATAGGAGCAGAGCAAACACGGACCTGCAAAACATCAGAGGTGGGATCAGGTGCTATGGAGGAGTGACAATCCCCTGCCAACGGGTCACACCCGCCGCGTGCTCCTTGTCATGATCGGGAAATAACGGAAAAATCCGTGGACAACTCAGTGTGTAAATAATGGTCTCACAAATGGTATGAAAAATGTTATTCACCATTTGACTTAGTGATAAAATCTAAATAAATTTCATAAGAAGGACATTGTATCGACCATAGAACTTACGAAATGATGACTTTAAACGTAACTGCTGATATTCTTGTTTCATCAACTTGTTTGTCATAAGTTTACCTTGTTTTAGAAATTGTTCATACGTAGCTGCAGATCTGTAGCTCTCCGAAAAATATTTTGGCAGACCGGAGAGCTTCTACAGTGCCACCCATTGAAAAACCTGTATATTTATTGCGCTGTATGTTGTATATTTACAGTTACAGTACCTGAATATATTCAGGTAATTAACCTTGTTCTGCTTAGATGGTAAATGTAAATGTTTTTAAAAACCCCCTGTTGTTTAAGGAGTTTCGGGATTCACATTTTACTGGGAAAAAAATTTATTTATTTACTGAAGTTAAATATTTGAGAACTTTATACATTTCTAAATGTAGTGTTAACTTCTCCTTTACTAAATGTTTGAAACATTAGGGAAAATAATCTATGGAGAGTTGTTAGGGATTTTATTGCAACCTAAAAATATTTTAATAGCTAAAAGTTAAACTTTTATTGTTTGACTTTGTTTAAAGATTTCTTCTTCTTTAGAATGTTGATTCTGTTAGTGAGATCAACTTTGCTAATAAAAATACATGTAATATAGATTGCCCTCTCCCGACTGACGGACTAAAATGGGCTGTCTCAAAACTTTTTTTTACAGCTTTTTTCCAGGACAAGATTCAACAAATATGTAGAAATTTTCTGGAAAAAGGATTTTCAAAATAATTTTACCCTCAGTCTTGAGAAGCATTGTTTGTTTATTATATTGTTTATTTGCATTAAACAAACATTATTTTAAAGATGGCCTTATTCTTGACCTGTGTGTGTGTTTTGTATTCAGTACTGCAATGGTGATCATTATGTTTATTTCATTGTAATTTGTAAACATACTTCTTAAACATTATGGATCACTTTGATTCACTTTTGGCTTCTGATGGTTATATTTTCCCTCGGTTATATTTTCCCTCATTTCGTTCGTCCGAATATAAATTAAGTGCTAAATAATCAACAAACACATGTGTCGTAAACAGGATGCTGCTCGCTAGCTCTTTATTTTCAATACATAACCTCAAGATACATGCTCATTCCATGCTAAATCATCTACAGAAGATTCCATGTGTATATCGTCCATTTTTTTTTTTTACACAAAATGTTCTTAATACACAGTGAACCTTACTACCTAACAACTTGATATTCAAAGAACGGCTTAGATAAACGCCCAACCCTGCGAACTGCTATTTATACCAACAAATCACGTGATCCTAATTTCGAACACGAGACAACTACGGCCGCACATAATTATAATTATATTCTCTCTCACTTCGTTCGTCCGAATATAAATTAATTAAGTGCTAAATAATCAACAAACACATGTGTCGCAAACAGGATGCTGTTCGTTAGCTCTTAGAATATCAAAGAGAGTAATGTGTAAATTAAATCCTCCATTTTCCTGTGCATGATATAAAAACATTTCCCCTTCTATATACACCTGTTTTGCTTTTTTCAATATGTAATGACATATACAAATCATGAAAATTCACATTCTTTACCCTCAAATTTGAAAGTTCATTGAATCTTAAAAATCCTGCAAAAGCAACCAAAAACATCATACAAATTCTAACACAATACAAATCATTTTTAACACCGTAATTACCATATTTATTTACGATTTTCTCTAAGATTTCTGGAGTTATCGGTTCTTTTTTCTAAACAGGTTTGCAAAGAATCCTCTTCCCTCCTTCCATAATCATCTGCAGTATTTTCGTCTCACAAGGATTCGTACATGTTAGCATCATGGTTCCACTTAATACTATAGAAATACGCAGAAAGTACAGATTCGGACACAGCTTGTTGCACAAGACTACTTAGAAAAACTGCCACTGTACACACAGACGCCGGTAGATAAGAAACACCATTTCCCGCGCACAATTTTTTAAACTTCTGGAAATAAGCATCGTATAATTTGTTAGATTTCTCACTTTTACCTCTTCTGATGATACGAGGAATTTCTGATACAGCTGTAGAAATTTAAGTTATTTTTTCTTCTCCATTTTCGAATCTCTGTCCAAAACTTCTTGTATTCTATATTTTGAAGAAACCCAGCCGTCATCCAAATATACATGTACCACTACTGGAATACTTTGAGATCTCCAATATTTAACTAAGGTTCTTTGGACTTTTGTAAAAATATACCCAGCAGATGAGAGCCCAAACGGAAGTACTGTAAATTCAAAGTATTTCTTTTTACCTTCATATACCCAACTAAAACCTAGAAACTTCTGATAATCGGGGTGTATATCTATGTGATGGTATTAGACTTCAGATCAAATTTGATCATAAATTGACCTTCTTTTGCATACAAAAGCGCTTCTTTGACACCCTCAAACTTGACCTTTTGCTTTTCTATGTACTGATTTACATGCCTCAAATCTAATACAAGGCGTTTTTTTTGCCCGAAGCATTGACCGAGACAGTGAGAGGATTAACCTCATAAGGAGGCTCATGAACCTTTCAAGCACATCCATTAGAAACAAGTTCTAAAATTGCTGAACCTACATAGCCATACATGATAGCATTCATAACAAAACTATTTGCGTTTAACTCTGACCTCCAAAATGCAATATTTTGGAGGTCAGAGTTAAACGCAAATAGTTTTGTTATGAATACTACCATTTACTCTTGACATTTCGATACTTTGCTCATATTCACACTGATAATTTAATTCTTCAAACATATACTCAACTTCATTGCTTTCACTGCTTGCTTGCTGCACTTGGGATTGGCGAGGATAAGGAGGGGAAAGGTTGTCCTTTGATGTAAGGGCAGTCTCTGACGAGGAGTCCTTTCTGCTTAATGTAGAAGCATCGTCCAAAATCTCGTGGGGTCTGGAACTTCTGTGACCCAAATCTAGGCTCTGACTGTCGCCCCGTGTTGAACCTGAAGTTTCCTTCTGAGGTGTTAAACGATTCGCCAAAGCCACGAAAAAAAAGTCGTTGGCGGAGAAAGAACCTCTTCGTCTATCATATGGCCTTGACCTGTAAGAACGCTTTCGTGCAGCCCGACCAACAGCATAACGCAACTTAGTAGCGTCCTCAGTATCGTCCGCCAGGGGGTCATCCAGATATTCATGGAGCATGTCCCTCCCATGACGATCAGCGATCTTAAGAATCTTATTTCTGTGCTACAATGCTGACTTTTCTTCTGTCACTATCTTGAGAGCTTTCGATAATTCACCTTCTTGCAAACACTGAAAATGAAAATTCAGATAAAATTTTGGGGAGCATTTTGCAAAATTATGTCTTTTTGTCTGTGAGATTTCTAGAATAGCTGTAAAACAAGATGTGTTTGTGAAACACTATGCGCCCGGCGGCAACAAATTTAAAAATATATTTTTAGCATAAAGGTCACAGTGAAGGTCACAAGGTCATTGATCTTTGTGTCATTTGAAAGATCTTGATTAGTGAAGTATGCATACCAAATATGAAGTCTCTATCTTTAATGGTTCAAAAGTTATAATGAAGTTTCAAAAAAGCTATTTTTAGCATACAGGACACAGTCAAGGTCACAAGGTCATTGACCTTGGTGTCTTGTGAAAGGGCTTCATTAGTGGAGTATGCATGCCAAATAGTTATGGCGAAGGTTAGTTTGCCGTCAAAAAAGCTATATTTAGTGTATAAGTCAAAGTCAAGGTCACAAGGTCATTGATCACGGTGTCTTTAAAAAAAGCTTAATAAGTGTTGTATGTATACCAAATATGAAGTCTCTGTCTTTCTTTGTTCAAAAGTTATGGCAAAGGTTAAAGTTGGCAAAAACCCCTATTTTTAGCATATAGGTCACAGTCAAGGTCACGAGGTCATTGAACACGGTGTCTTCTAAAACGCTTAATAATTGTTGTATGTATACCAAATATGAGGTCTCTATCATTCATGGTTCAAAAGTTATGACGAAGGTTAAAGTTTGCAGACAAACAGACAGACAGACAGACAGACAGGACAAAAACAATATACGCCTCGGATCTTTCGACCCAGGCGCATAATTAACAATTGCAGTAAAAGATAACGCATTTTACTCGAAAGCATCATATCAATCTAGAAAAAAAGTATGAAAAAATTATCAATCATTTTTCAGGGTATTGTTCCTACTATGCATTTCTTTTTTTTTTGATGAGTATATTCATTAAACAAGTATAAAAAGTATCACATGTACAGCTTTTGTTTGAAATACTAGTTACTAGAAATTGGGATGAGCCATATTCATCTGAGCATCTCATTTTCGCCATCATCTTAAAGTCTATCTGTAATTTTAAAAATTACCTCCCCCAAACTTTGTACGCGAAATAACTTATTACTGTTAAAGGTACTTGGACACAGATTTGAAGTTAATATTTTCTCCATAATATCACGAATTATATATTCTAATAGCATTTCACACAAAAATTAATTAAAAATCTTATTTCATTTAAAAGTTATTAAAACGTCAAATTTTTTGGCGGGTTTGATTGACACATCCTGGCACTTTCACATATTTAACTTTATTCTTAATCCTTCAGAAAAGTGGCAATGTTGTTGTGTATTAATGTGAAATATTAAAACTTTAATCCAGAAAAATAATTTTATTCAGAGTAGAAGTGTTAGAAAACAAAACACCTTCACAAGTATCGTCGTTCCGAGCTAAGTCGTGTGTGCAAATCGATCACACTCGTGTTATGTACACAGTTTTTGTAAACAAGGCACGAGCCCTGTTTTTATTTATGTTTAGATTTCACCGGGTGCGTTCTGAATCGTCACAGTCTGCTTACCACAACTGCACGAACTGAGGATATATTGTGTGTTTGTTTTGCTTTCGAACATGTCTACTCTGAATTTTCTGAATTATAGTATCAATATTTTGCATTCAAACACAACAAGATTGCCACTTTTCCTAAGTATTAAGAGTAAATTAAAATTTGTGAAAGTGTAAGGATGTGTCAATCAAACCCGCCAAAAAAAATTAAAGTTTTAATAACTTTTAAATGAAATAAGATTTTTAAGTAATTTTTGTGTGAAATGCTATTAAAATATATACTTCGTGATATTATACAGAAAAAAACAGAAAATATTAACTTCAAATCTGTGTCCAAGTACCTTTAAGAATATTGATTGAAATGCCAACCCTCTTTTTAGCTCACCTGAGCCGAAGGCTCAAGTGAGCTTTTCTGATGAAAATTTGTCCGTTGTCTGTCGTCGTCGTCGTCGTGGTTGTCGTCGTCGTAAACTTTTCACATTTTCATCTTCTTCTCAAGAACCACTGGGCCAATTTCAATCAATCTTGCTACAAAGTATCCTTAGGTAAAGGTGATTCAAGTTTGTTCAAATGAAGGGCCACGCCCTCTTCCAAGTGGAGATAATTATGAATTAGTGAAAAATTAATGGCATTTTAAAAAAATCTTCTTCTCAAGAACCACTGGGCCAGGAAAGATGAAACTCATGTGGAAGCATCCTCAGGTAATGAAGATTCAAGTTTGCTCAAATCATGACCCCCCGGGGGTAGGGTGGGGCCACATTGGCCGATCAAAATTTTACATAGGGGTATATTGGGAAAATATTTAAAAATCTTCTTCTCAAGAACCACTGGGCCAGGAAAGATGAAACTCATGTGGAAGCATCCTCAGGTAATGAAGATTCAAATTTGTTCAAATCATGACCCCCCGGGGGTAGGGTGGGGCCACAATGGCCGATCAAAGTTTTACATAGGGGTACATAGGGAAAATCTTTAAAAATCTTCTTCTCAAGAACCACTGGGCCAGGAAAGATGAAACTCAAGTGGAAGCATCTTCAGGTAGTGTAGATTCAACTTTGTTCAAATCATGACCCCGTGGGTAGGATGGGGCCAAAATGGCTGATCAAAGTTTTACATATGACGTGATAGGGAAATCTTTAAAAATCGTCTTCTCTAGTACTTCAAAGCCATGATTAGTGATATTTATATGGAATCATTCTCAGGTAGTTTCTAGTTTGTTCAAATTATAACCCCCAAGGATAGGGTGGGGTCACAATGGGGGATCCAAGTTTTACATTAAACATATTTTTAAAAATCTTCTTCTCAAGAATACATGTAGCAAAGCCATGATTAGTGATACTAATATTTATATGGAAGCATTTTCAGGTAGTGTAGAATTAAGTTTGTTCAAATCCTGATTTAAATTTATTCAAATCATGGCCCTTTTTGGTAGGTAGGGAAACAGAGGGGAATCAAATTCAAATTTTTATGAAGTTATATATAGGAAAAGAACGTTTTTAAAAAATCTTTTGATCAAGAACAGCAAAGTCATATCTGTATTAATATGAAGACATTCTCAAGTAGTATTAAATTCAACACCTCCCCCCCTTCCGACTGTGCTTTTTTTTTCTAGCTGATTTGCTCAAATGAGCGATGTGGCCCCTGGGCCTCTTGTTTCTAATGTTTCTTTAAATCGACCCAGGTAGTGTATTAATAAAACTTTTTGTAGATTAAAATGGAACCAATAAATCCTTAGCAGTACAAATAACAGTGTGCTTGTGAGAATGCAATAAAAGGGGGAAAAGTATTGGCTGATTCAAAAATGATTTACAGTATCTCTCCTCAGCTAAAATTATAGAAGGATTGATCCAAATTTTGTTGAAATATATACATGTATAACCCAGCAGGATAAATGTATGATCCACATAAAAAAAATGAGATCAAAATAAGATAAATTCACAGCTTAATCATATCCAACTGAATATCTGATATTTATCCTCATATCAAGTGTCCCTTTCTGTTGCACATACGAAGACAAAAGATCCATTTGCTTGATATTTTTGGAAAGAATACTGTTGAGTTTTTAAATTTTGCTATACGCCTTCGCATCTATAGGATCATGTAATAACTGAAATAAAGGAAAGGCATGATAGCTAAATGCAAAATACATCAAACTTATACAGTGGGCGCTTATAAATCTGGATTCTGAACTTCAATAATTAGGACCCTTCACTTTCCAGATGTAAATTTATAGGGTACATAATTTACGAGTATATTTCAGTATACAAGGTACTAGTAATACAGATGATTCTGTAGTTTGAATGATTGGATTAGAAACACAAGCATACAAAGTAAATGAGGCTTTAACTGTTTTTAAACACTGAATTGACAACGGATTTTTTCGCAATTTCCCGATCATGACAAGGAGCACACGGTGGATGTGACCAGTCGGCAGGGGGTTCTCACTCCGCCATGGCACCTTGGAGATCCGTGGTTGCTCTGCTTCTATTTTGTATAGTTTTATTGACTTTTGATCGTGAATACTGTTCGTTATCTCAATATGTTTCATTTTCAAATACTGTAGATCACTAAATTTTCGCGACACCTTATTTTCGCGAGATAGTCATTGACTCTTGATTAGCGAGACAAAATTTTCGCGTAGTGTGGTTATTGCTCTATATAATCTTAAGGAATGCTATTGTACGCGAGAATTAAATTTTCGCGAGCACATTGTCTCGCGTAATTACGCGAAAATAAAGTTCCGCGAATAAAAATTGATTTACAGTAGTAAATTACACATTTAGTTCGAGGTTTATTTTGCTTGTTTCATCAATGTGATATAGAAATCTAGAAAATTGGTAAAATAGAAATAAGATTTTTCTAGTCATTACCTCAGACATTCTTGAGATGATAAAGTCTAACAAATCAGCCAAGGACAGTAACATGAGTAACTGCTTCCCAATTCCCGACTTCCTTGATAAGCTACCCATTGATACAAGGATGTTCTCCGATAATTTCACAGTCTATAAAATAAAAACAATTTAAATCAGAAACTAGATGTGCAAAGTGTGACAAGGTCAAATGTCCTTGATACTATGCAAGTTTTAAAAATGAGAAAGACTAAACCCATGAATTTCATAACAACAAAAAATAAAGTATCATATTGCTGCTTTTGTTTATAATGACCAATGACATTGTTATTTTAAACCTACATGTGTATAGTAAATCACTTTTCCTGTGGAAGAATTTTATTTTTTAGTAAATACACAATTCGGTCTGGTTGCGAATATTTTTCATTCTTGATTTATTTGCAATGTAAAGAATAATATGTAAAAATAATACAAAATTTTGAAAACTTTGTCTTTCTTTAAAAAAACCCAAAGAAAATATGTTGCATAATTTTTTAAAAAATATAGTGATCTACAGTTAACATGTATCTTACTGAAATCACACAAATATTTTGTAAGGATTTTTAAAAAAAATCCAAGAAAGACAGATGAACCTGATACTTTACCAACTAATACTGTGCTTTCATCAAATTTCGTTGCCATCAATTTTTGTGGATTTTGTAATACAGACATTTTCGATGATACTTAATTTAGTGGACGAAAGCATTGTCTATACAAATGAATAACACATTTCTCAATTCAATGAACATTTAATTTCATGGATCTGCTCAACAACAAATTCCTCGAAAGTTGGTGCTCAACGAATATTGATGAAACCACAGTACTCTACTAAACCTTAAACAACATTTAAACAACACAAGAAACTCCATAAGAATCCTTACAAACAAAGAAACATTGCGGGTTTCAGTAAATGTTCAACCAAACCTCTTTCTTAACTCCTCACTAAGATATTAACAGTAGTTAAAGGGTACTGTGCAACAATATATTCAGATATGGATACTCACAAATGGGTACCAATTGTGCTCCGTTATAAGCAGACAAATTTTTGTATTCAAATGAAGCAGAATTTGTGCAAAATCTTATGCGTGATGAGAAGAAAACACTTGTTGTGGCCTTTAACTCAACATTTAAATACTTAGTATATCAAAGACGTACTGTCAATTAATAATGCTAATTTCCATTCCTATGTCGATACGATATATCCTGAGGAGCTTGAGAATAAAAGATACCAAAGTCTGACACATCTGTTTCATACTTGATATTTTAATTGAAAAAGACATTAATGGTAATGTAACAACCAAGCTCTTTCAATTGATAAACGATAACTTTAACTTTTCTATCGTCAACTTTGTAACGGAGCAGAGCTAGAATCAAGACAAGATGATTAAACTCTACCAAATTTTATTAAGTTACATACAAGTCATCAGAAACAACAGTGATCGTATAGTTTTTAAATAAAGTTTGAAGAATATGAATTTAAATCTTTTCAAAGTTAACAGTTCGGATTTGCCAAAACTTATCCCAAGAGTCCAGTTCAGGGGAGGAATAACGGGGTCCAGTGAGTCTCGTAGTATCTCAGTAGCCGTCTCTCTGGGCTCTCCCGGTTCCTCCTTTTTATGCCGGAGATGTTTGTTCACTGTTCTGGTCTTATGTCCGAAGTAAGGATTCCTTAGTTTGACTTTCATTGTGTTATAGGTGACTTTTAAGAGTAAGTTAATCTCCTAATAATTGAAAGTTGTTGTTTCGCGTCTAAGAATAGATTTGTATATTTGTCATTTCCTTTGTAGAAGATGGAGAATCAATTTCCATGTCCATATTAATGTTTGGACGAAATAATTTGGGGTTGACTTTTACTTGTTGAAATTTATTTTTCTCACCCATAAACGGGGGTGTGTTTATCTGTTTCTTCTTGTTTCCTTGGTAAAGAAAGAAAGTGTTTAAACTCCTCCAAGAATTATGACAGACAGACAGACCGACTAAATTATTATCTAATATTTTACTTTACAATGTACAGTACTGACCTATAAACTGATTTAAGAGAAACACAGAATATTAATAAATACATCAAAAATATACATCATAAATTTTATTATAATAAGGAATCTACAGATTCCTTAGACAAACCTAGGGATTATTATGCCCTATAAACACTTGCTTGTCTAATTCATCTTTAATGTATATTACACATTTCTTAAGACAATCATAGGGATTATTATGCCCTATAACACTTGCTTGTCTTATTCAATTAAAGCACTAATACTCGTCTGTAGATAAAATATTCAATAATCAATAAAATTAAATACGGCTATGGATATCAATTGTGTTACACCTTCCCTTACTTATGCAGCAATACACCCTCACCACCTACATACGGAGCTTATTTATCTCAGTTGGTTCGATACGCAAGAGCATGTTCTACGTATGACCAATTTCTAAAACGAGGTACATTTTTGACAAACAAGTTGAAGAAACAAGAATGTCAGCAGTCTCGTTAAAATTCATAATTTCCTGAGGCCTATGGTCGATAGAATGATCTTGTCAGCAAATACAATTTATCATTGAGTCAAATACTGACTGACGTTTTTCATACTAATTGTTAGTCCATTATTTATACACTGAATTGACGACGGATTTTCGATCGTTATTTCTTGATCATGACGAGGAGCACACGGCGGATGTGACCGGTCGGCAGGGGATACTCAATCCTCCATCGCACCTGATTCCACCTTTATGTTTTAGAGGTCCGTGTTTGCTCTTCTTCTATTTTGTATTGTTTTGTGGACTTTTGATCTTGAATACTTCTTGTTATCTCCAAATGTTTCATACACGATACATTTTGAGAAGTTTTGTTTCATAAAACCATGTATGTAGCCATGATCATCAGCTAAAATATTATTATATCTATCAAACTGGCACCTTTCTTTTAAAATAAAAAGTAAGAGTTCATTTTAAATGTATCAGGCAACTGACAGCCTTTTTTAGTGTAGTATTGAAAGGAGGAATGACTAAACATACGTTGAAAATTCATAAATACATATAATGAAAACATATTGCTGGACAGGGAATCGAACCTGGGACTTCTGTACTACTAGTCTGGTGCTCAAACCACTGAGCTATCCATGTCGATGTCCTCAGTCCAGCCTAATTTCCTACATTTCCCCCTCCTTTAAAATAGTCTTCGGCCCCGAAAACACAACTCAAGATCACCTTGTCAGGACTTAACAGTAATTATACATTACATGTATATAATGCCTAAACATGGTAGGCCACGACACCATCTGTATTATGAAAAGGAGGCATGAGTAAACATACATTGAAAATTCATAAAAACATATATATTGAAAACATATCTCTGGACCGGGAATCGAACTCGAGACCCCTGTATTTCTAGTCAGATGCTCTAATCACTGAGCTATCCAAGCCGATGTGCCCAGTTCAGCCTAATTTCCTACATAAGATACATGCTTTAGAAATCGTAAATTATAAGCAATAAGTCCATTGTAAGTACACATGTATATGTTAAGTTTATATGGTCAGGCGTCATTTTTCTTAAAATGCTAGTTTTTTTTAATTAAAATGCAACGGAAATGATCAAATACATAGTTAATCTGAAAGAAAACCAAACATGCTGCAGGTTATATTGAACATTTGGGTCGTCTTAAAGCAGTTCACACCAACGTGCTTACTATTCTGCGATGTTTCTATTTTTTTCATTCATTTTTTCTTAGGTACAAATGTTCCTGCATACTTGTGTACAAATATGTAAAATTCCTTAAATATCATCAGCATGACAAATAAATATTGTGTATTTTTTTAAAGATCCTGTTTTAGTGTTTTTAGTGTTTAGTAACAGATGATATGATTCAAAGTAAAAAATCGATAGAAGAAAATAAATAATTACCAATATTTATTTGTTATTGTTCTTCTTTACTACACAAAAATATCACTATTATGCTTTAAATTTGCTTGATGTTTTGATACACAGCTTTTACTACTTTTCCCTATAAATGGTTCTAAATATAGCTAGAGAATTAGAAAAGCATTTAGGTTAAGAATAAGATTGAATGAATAGAATTTAATAGAATATTCCTTAGGATATCCTTCTTGAATCAGTTTACAAAGATTGTTTCACCTTAAAGAAATCTTGGTTTACAGTTAAAGTAACTCTCTCAATAATATTCTTTTTAACTGCCTTATTATACCGATACAAATGTTAACAAGAGGCCAGGGGCCATATCGCTCTCCTGAGTACTGTGGCCAGGAAAAAAATCAGTATAATATTAAAAAGCTTAAATACATGAGTGGTCCTCACCTACCACTAATAGGCAGATGGGACAGGGGGTACAATTTGATCACACTTGAATCTACACTATCTGAGGATATGCTTACAAATAAATATTACAAACCATTGTTTTTCTGTTCTAGAGAAGATTTTTGCTATATACTCCTATGTTGAATTTTGATCGTCCTCCACCCTATCCAGGGGGTCATGACTTTGAACAAACTTGAATCTACACTCCCTGTAGATGCTTTCACATAAATATGAACAATCATGGCTTTGGTGTTCTTGGGAAGAAGATATTTGAAGATTGCTCCTATATACTCCTATACTAAACTTTCATTTCCATTGTGGTTCCACTCTTCCCCCGAGGGCCATGATTTGAACAAACTTGAACTACACTACCCGTGGATGCTTTTACAAAAAATTTAACAACCATTGCTTTGCTGTTCTTAAGAAAAAAAATTCAGGGTTTTCCCCCATATATTCCTATGTTAAACTTTGATCATCCATTGTGGCCCCACCCCACCCCTGGGGTTATGTTTTAAACAACTTAAATTTACCCGACCTGAGGATTCTTCCATAGAAATATGAGCAACAATGGCTTTGATGATTTGTAAAAACTTGAAACTGCACCATCTGCAGATGCATCCATATAAATATGACCAATAATAGCTTCACTGTTCATGAGAAGAATTTTTTTCCAATATATTCGTATGTAAAACGTTGATCATCTATTGTGGCCCCACCTATTTTTGGGGTCATGTTTTGAACAAACTTGAATCTACACCACCTGAGGATACTTCCATATAAATATCACCAATCATGGCTTTGCTGTTCTTGAAAAGAAAATCTTAAAGATTTTTCCTACATATCCTTATGTAAGACTTTGATCGGCCATTGTGGCCCGCCCTACTCCCAAGGGCCATGATTTGAACAAACTTGAATGTGCCCTATGCTAGGATAATTCCACATGAGTTTCATCTTTCCTGGCCAAGTGTTTCTTGAGAAGTAGATTTTCAAAAGATGCCATTAATTTTCCCTAATTCATAATTATCTGCCCTTGGAAGAGGGAATGACCATTCATTTGAACAAACTTGAATTCCCTTCACCAAATGATACTTTGTGGCAAGTTTGGTTGAAATTAGCCCAGTGGTTCGTGAGAAGATTAAAATGTGAAAAGTTTACAACGACGCCGACGACAAAAACAAGAATGACGACAGACAATGGACAAATTTTGATCATAAAAGCTCACTTGAGCCTTCGGCTCAGGTGAGCTAAAAATACAGGATTACGAATGACGGGGAATTAACTTGCGGACTAACGCACGGGGATTAGTCTGTTAACATATTAGACAGCAAAAAAGTAAAATCTAGATGATTACGGATAACCCGGGAATTAACTTCCTTAGCAGGGGTTACATGTAGTTCATTTGACTAACGCACGTAGGTTAGTCCACTCACAGAGATTTCAAGGAATTTTTTGCATTTTAAACCTTTATTTAGGAAAAAATCAGTAAAGGTATAATAATCAAATATAAACAGAACAAATAGATTTTTTGTCTAATGTCCAAAAATCAGCATGCTTCAGGAAAATGTCTCTTATAAATAAGGTATACGCATCACACTGCAGAGATGATATTATAAATGCTTGCATTCTGTTTATTATTATTCTTTCTCAGTTTTTATCGAAAATCCAAGACTGCAAGATTTAAGATGTTTTATTTAATTTAGTTATTTAGAGTGAAAAGCAGTTTCTTATTATTTATCAATGTTTGAGTATACTTGATTGAAGGATCCTGATAATGCTTTCTGAAAAAATGCAGGTTAACGTTTAAAAGTTTAAATTTACCTACAAGTCAAATAGAAAAAAAAAATGTTTTAAAAAATTTTTTTGTGGTCAACCTTATTTATATTGAAATTTAAGGGCCTTGCAATTCATTTCAAATTTTATAGGTGTTCGGTGAGTATATAGAATATAGGTGCAGTAAGAAAAAAATAACATGCAAGAATTCGGTGTTTAAGAAATATATGTATCAGTTATTTTCGAACAAATTTCTAAATTTTATTTTACTTTTTTACATTTCAAATTTCTGTGTAAGAAATAAAGCTACAAAAAATTAAAGTACGCTTCCTTTTTTGCAAGAATCAATTTGTTCGTCGATATATGTGTGGATTACAAAATGCACGTGCAAGCCAGGATGAGGGCTTGGAGCACGTAAATTTACATAATCAAGTACGTATTATGTAAGGAATAAATGTCAAAAACTTTTTTATGGATGAACACATGATTTGTCGTTTATGCAGATTTTCACACAAGCCATTATTGCTCGATGATATTCTACAATATTCATAATCATATTCTAAAATATGTGGAGATAATGAAAGTATTCGAGCTCAAAAATCCATAAAACAATAAAAACAGGAGCAGAGCAAACAAAGACCTCCAAAACATCAGAGGTGGGATCAGGTGCCATGGAGGAGTGTGCATCCCCTGCCAGCTGGCCACTTCTGCCTTGTGGTCCTTGTCATGATCAGGCTATAACGGGAAAAAACGATGGAGAACTCAGTGTGTATATAATGGTATAATTAGTATGAAAAATGTTACTCACCATTTGACTTAATGATAAAATCTATTTCCTGACAAGGTCATTAAAACCACCATAGAACTTACGAAATGATTACTTTAATGGAGACTGTTGATCTTCTTGTTTTATGAACTTGTTTGTCAAAAATTTACCTCGTATTAGAAATTGTTCATATGTAAATGTAGAACCTGCTGTTCCGTATCGAATCAACTTCATATGCAGGTGACAAACCAAATAAACGACAGATATTCCTTAAATAATTGTAAAACTTGAAATAAAATGCCTTGTAACATTTAATTTTAATTTTGTGTTTTGTAATAGTTACTAGTACCGGTATAAAATTAAAAAGAGATCCATTATGTTATGTGCACTTTATGCAAATAATTACCTGTGTATTAAACAGTAGTTTTTAATACATGATATCGGGTATCTTGAAATATGTTGGGTATTTTCCTTATATTATGGTGTTTCTACGAATAAATATACATGTGTACTCCCGAAGACAATGGCCTTTATAGCAATCAAATCTATATGTGGAAATCATATGACCCATTTATAGAATAATGTTCTGATAATTTGTTTTTAAAAACCCAAAATATAGCTAATTATATCTATTGAGAGACGATTATTACAATTACAGTGTTTTTACGGAAATAAGCTAACTGATATCAAAATATTTTGTTGAAACATGAATATTCACATGAAAAAATATCTTTGCATGCCAAAATGATTTTCAAAAGCATTTGTCCACCTTGTTATAACAGAGAAAATAAGATGTGTTTGTAATTATCACTGAAGACCCTCGTATGACCGCAGCTTACGGCAAGGGTTGAAGTTTTTTCGAATGCAAATCAATTTCCAAAATTAAAAGATCAAAATTGTTGATAAGGACGCGTACGGTATTGTCAAAACGAACACACCTGTGAAATAAGAAAGCCCCTGTACAAACTGCTCAAGACTTATGGCCAAGGTTGAAGTTTTTAAAAAGAGGGTCAAACTCTAATGTCAAAAATAAATTTACCTATTGATAGGTCTTGTCACAGTGAATACACAATTGAGGTATATGAAACCAACCATTTAAAAGTCGTGGTTACGGTTTAAGTTTGAATTTTTTTTGCAACTAGATTGAAAGATCCTGGAGTATATTATTTTTGTCCTGTTTGTCTGTTTTCAAATTTAACTTAGCCCATAATTTTGAGTGGGTGGGAATATGTCTTTCATTCTTCACAGGTGTATTCCTCATGACAAGACCTTTCTTCGGGTGCCTCCAAATATGATCTCTTAACCTTGACCTTGGAGTTTTACCCACTTTTACAAAAAAAAAAAACAAACAAACAAACAAACAGATTTTAAACTATGCCATAGCTTTCGAACATATGAGGTAGGGTTTTCATATTTCACGTGTGTATCACTGTGACAAGAAATTTGAATGGGTATATTTATTTTTTTAACTTAATCTTACAGAGTTTGACCGAGTTTTTTTTAATTATCCATGGTCATAACTTTCAGACAGGGCTGGGCAAAAATATCGATATTTCTGTATATTGCAATACAATGACAAAAAATTATATTGCAATACAATGACAAAAAATATCATATTGCAATATGTTTTTGTAATATCGATATATTGGCAAAATGCTTAGACTAAGGAATTTTATCATTAAAAATAAAAATATATGTATGAAATGTTGATATTAAGTCAAGCAGTAAGATAGAATCTGTTTTATGGGGGTATTTCAAAGCATAAATCTAATAAAAGCAACAAGATTTTTTTTCCTCTCTTATCATGTTTACATTGTATGTATATTTTGCATGTAAATTAAAGTTAATATAATACAAAAATGCCATTTTTATGACGTTTAAAATACATGTATTGCAATACATATCGCAATACAGTTAAAAATATCGCAAGATATCGCAATACGAAATCTTTGGTAAATACCCAGCCCTACTTTCAAACAGTTATATAATGCTAGGGCTCTCATATTTCACATGTTTATTTCTTATGACAAGATCTAGCTTTGGATACCAACAATTTTGACTTTTTGACCTTGACCCTAAAATTTTAACTTGCATCTGAGAAACTTCAACCCTCCCAATGTTGCCATATGGGGGCATAAGTGTTTCACAAACTCATCTTGTTTTTTTTTTTTAACGTATGTCAAACGCCAAGGTCAAGGCCACGAGATCAAATTTGGTGGTACCCAACAAAAGATCCTGTAAAAAGGAATATCACTGTGATATATGAAAGCCATAGCCCTTCCTACTCAAAAGTGATGGGCAAGGTAAAAGTTTTTTTGCGGACAAACAGATAAACAGACAGACGGAAAGGGCAAAAACTATATACATGTACAAAATTGTAAATGTTCGATTACGGGGGCATAAAAAACCTGTAACATACTTTCAATTGAATAACGACGATATTGTTAAAATTATCCTTTCCAAAATAGCAATCATTTATTGAATCTGCGTGATATATTAAGATTTTTAACCGTATTAATTAATTTAACCGTAACTTAATACAAGATTGGTAAGAATCTACAAGTTGATGATGACTATGGCATCTTAATCTGAAAAATATTACTAGACTTTATATGACCTTTTCCTTATAAAATCAAGCAATGAAATATCACGGCTACTAGAGGAAGGAGAGAATTTCTAATGCTAGTAATCAGAGTTCAATATCGTGGTTAATTCAACATAGATCAGAAATGACATATAAAAATTAGCTTCTTGTCTGCAATACCACACATTTTGTATTCAGTGTATGTATAAAATTTGAAGCATCGAAATTGAAAAAAGGAATACATGAACAGTTATTTTAATTTACAAAAAACAGTAATAAACATATTCATTCAAAGCAATGAAAATTATTACAATACAAGTAGTTAATATCAAAGATTTGTTAGTATTAGACAGAGCAACTTTTTGGTATTTTGAACATCGATATTTGAAATGGCTGAAGTAAGAAAATAACGAAATAAAATCAAGTTAAAACGTCCTTTGAAACTACAAAGATTGGAAGCAGAGTCAATTTAACACCCACCTCTAAAATCATTATAGGTTTGGATACACGTAAGAAACGTAAAAATAAATGAGCGAGTCATAATGAAAATAATGGCTAAACAGTTGTACGAATATCCCAGGATAAATATTTTAAAAGGCTAAATCAAAAAAAACTTCATGGATAGAGATATCTGTGTCTTGTGATTAAGTATATTGACAAAATATGTTTATATTGTGATTTTCTTGCCTTGTTTTACTACAAAGTTGATATTTGTATGTTGCTAAGATCTTCATTGGCAATGTATGTGAAGTCTTTTGGATGTCCGTCCGGTCTCTTGGCAATACTTGTATTAATTCCAAGTGGGAACACATTTCTTTTTTCACTGTTTTTATTTAAAAAGCAGAGGTAGGACCATTTATAAATTTCTTCTCAGAGGGAGTGATTGATTTTAAGCTACCTTAGTCTCATTCGAGAATAGTACACTCTTACAGAGACTCGTTACCATATACCGGTGAATGGCTTCAAATCTACGGTAGACGCAAGCTTACGGGAACAAACCTTCTTTGGTAATGCCATACTATTTTAAATTGAATGCGGAATTCTGTTGTAGAAACGAGAAATTTTAAGACAAATTTTAAAATGTTTCAAAATCAATACCGCATACAATAATTGTATTAATTATTAAGGTTTATGACTGTTAATTCCTAAATCTAAAATTTGAAAGGAAAAAGAAATGGTTAAAGTAATATTAAGGTTTATGACTGATTTATTTGAAACACATAAAGTGTAATGAAAAAATAATATTTCCACAAAATTTAATATTCCAGAAGAATAAAGCAATAAATAAAATTTGAATATTGATAAAAAGAAATGGTTCATTTCTTTGCAAACGATTATCAATAAAAGGTTAATAGTCATAACAGAGTATAGATTTTTGAAGATTACATTTAAAGATAAGGAAACCTTCAAAAGTGAGTTGTATTAAATGGATTCAATAAATAGGGTTTAAAAATGCAATTTTATTTGATAATTTCAAGTGGCATTTTTAACTTTTATTGGTAAACAAAATATATAAATTTCCAGCCGTATTTTAAAATGGCGCACGTTATAGCGTATATTACTTTAATTTCTTTCAAACCTAAGAAGCTGGAAACCTTCTTAAATGGATTCAATAAATAGGGTTTAATGCAATTTTAATTTCAAGTGGCTTTTTCTGAGTATATTACGAAAGGCATGGTAGCTGAATTTATTTAACGCTGTTTTTCTTCACATATACGAAGGCAATGACCAATGACCAAGCGTTATCAAACAACGATGCTATAAACAGAACTTTGGTCTATTTTTGTAATCATAAAAGGAATCGATATCCGACAAATCTTAGCGTATTTACTTTTTTGTTCCTTACGTTTGATCTTTAGGACTTTTTTTCTCGATATAAAATAATGGAATGTTAAATAACGGATATCTAATGTAGTGTAGGTGAGAGATTATCATTTAAAACAAAGTAATCGCTTTACAAATATTTTCAGCGTTGGCGGATATATATACATGTGATAATTGTATTAATTTATATGGAAAATTGCATTCAGGACTCCTGTATATAAAGCCATAACATCCCCCTACATTTATTGAGATATTGAATTTCGACAAGAATGTCTTCATGTAATCTTTTAAAAGCAGTCACTAGTGGTCAGTTAAGGCTGGGAAGAATTCTGGTGGAAGGGGGCGCTGATGTCAATAAAAAGGGCGAGGATAACCGAACCGTACTGATGGCCGCTTGTGCACTTCAGACAAATGACGATCAAAGATACCGAAAACTCAAACTCATACAGACACTTCTGGAGAATGGCGCCAACTCAGAAGAACTGGACGGCAACGGTAAAACCTGTCTTCAGTACACTCGCACCAAAAGCGCAGACGTCAGAAATTTAATTATAAAACACAATGGGACAAGTGAGTTAAAATCACTTAGACGATGAAGCAAAAAGAAATTTAAATTTATTTGTCATCTCCTGACTGAGCACTTAAACGACTGGTTCCCTAAAGTCAGGATCTTGAGTTTATATAGTTGGAACAGATCTAATAAAGATACATGTACTAATATTCAGTCTCAGACTGGCAAATGAGGATATTATTTGTGTATTTTAAACAATGATTGCTTGTTTGTTCTAACTGAAAATCTTTTTTTTTTAAATCCAATGTTGAACATGTGAAGATTTGGAATTAAACAAGGTTTGCATATTTTATTTTCTATGTGCTGTATACGATAATGTTTAAAAAGTGGTAATTACAATTTACATTATATATGCTTAGAAAATAAAATTAAATGTTGAGTACACACTTAGCATTTTAATTATAGTTAGATTTTTTTAGTATGAAAATAAACAATATAAAAGCATTAATCTTTAGAATGCTTTATTTTTTACTTTGATGTTAATCGAATAAAAAGTTAAACATTATCTGAAGGATTATTAAGAAAACACTTTCTTTATAACCTACATGTAATTACACTCAGTCACTGAATAAATGATAAACCATCATTCAAGCTTAAGTAGGCTCCATAAGCATATGTTATACAATGCCAGACTGTTTGAAACTGAATGCAGAAATTTCTTTTAGAATCTATATAGAAATTTATGCTTCATATTGCACTCAAGGTTTATGATTATCATTATGAATTCCTAAATAAAAAATCCTTATTAAAATTTTAAAGATAAAAGAAATGGTAAGAAAGAATTCAAATTTTTAAAACCCTCGTAAATGGATTCATTAATTAGAGTTTAATATGACGTGTAAAACGTTGCTTTATTCGGTAATCTTTTGTATATTCAAAATCTTGTAATGAAGATCATGAATATGAAACATATGGAGATAACGAACAGTGTTAAAGCTCTAAAGTCCATAAAACAATACAAAATAGGCGCAGATTAAAAACAGACCTCCAAATCATCAGAGGTGGGATCAGATGCCATGGAGGAGTGAGCATCCCCAGATGGCCGGTCACACCCACTGTGTGCTCCTTGTCATAATCGAGAAATAACGGGCAAATTACATCTGTCGTCAATTCAGTGTATAGATAATGGACTAACAATACGCATGAAAAACTTCAGTCAGCAATTGACTCAATGGTAAGTTGTATATGCTGAAAAGGTCAGTGTATTGACCATAGATTGATTGATTGATTGTATATTTCTTTATAATTCCAATCTTAATTTTATTTATCGATTCCCTGTGTTCTGATTGGACGAAAACAAATTCAAGAAAAAGTTTACACATCGATGAATTCTTCAATCAGAACTACTTTCTTGACTGTTGTAAAAACAATGAAAACAGATACTTCTAGTCCGTTTTAGCTACAAGAAACTTGAAATAAAAAATAAATGAATGATCGAATGAATAAAAAAGGACTGACAGACGGGAATATTATGTTTATGTCACTGTCGCATCACGAGTGTGAATTTTAAAGGGTGCGTTCACAGTTCTACCATTAGTACCAACTTTCAATATACCATTGGTACAATAATTTGACAATGGTACCAACTGTACCAATAAACCCTGAACGGGTATTGGCATACAAATGTAACAATTTTACCAATGTTACCAATGGGAGTCCAATGGAGACATTGGTAATACTGAATTACAGATTTCTTTGTCTTCTAAGTTATTAGCACATGCCAGAATCGCAAGAAAATCATAGCAGACTCATATCCGACAAACAAACCACATTAGGATCACACTTCTTTAGTTGCCATATCTATGAGTTTTATATGATCCATTTAATGGATCAATATATCATACTTCAAAATCATGAATATAAGTGTTTGATATGATTTTTATGTGATTTTGGCATGATTTGTTAAAAAGGATTAGAGGAAAAATCATTTATATCATTGTAAATCCGGGATCCCAGTCTTTCTAGCTTGTTGCCATGTCGATAACTAGCTGTGACGTCATTTACCAACACTAACCACACTCTAGACTGTCTGCAGAAAAATATACCATTGGCAAAAAACATTGGTACCAGTGGCATGCCAATGGTAATTAATTTTACCAACGGCAACTTTTGTCTACCAACGGCAGAACTGTGAACGCACCCAAAAACTCGCTGATCATGCTGTCATTTTCTCGACGTTCCATATCAGCTCAGTTGGTATCGTTGTGATAGGGAAAAGAAACGTACCTCAGACTCTTGCCTTTCTGGCATCAAATTCATATGTTTACATCCTACAGATCCCATATTCTATAAATCTTTGAACGAACCAGAGCAAATCGAGGAATTTCTTCAACTTTCGTCATGACGTCAACATGGCCATGGTCAAGGACGAATTATTTGGAGAATACGCGTATTTACGATATTTATTGACTTAAACAACATTCAATGAATTTTTATAAGTTTATTTATTGATTGTTTTGACAATTTAAGTTGGATTTTATCGATATTCATCTTGTACACGTTTCTTTGTGGCATCGGTGGCATTAAAGATATTCATTTACATGTACACGCCGTACAAAATAACGGATTGTATGGCGGCCTCAAAGGGAAATAATTTTAATAATTTAAAAACTTCGTAATTGGAATTATGAATTAAACGTTCTTTTTTCAAATTTATCACAAGTGTAAACTTGCACATTTATCACAAACTTTACATAAAAGTGCTTCGCACTTTTATTCAGTTTTGAAAATAAATTTACACATCGGGGATAAATGAAAAAAGAACGTTTAATCCTATAACGTCCCACTCGAGAATTTTTGACTCATATAGAGACATCTGTTACAATTTAATCAAGATGAAGGTACTGGTAGGACTGAGATCACTAAATGATAAGCATCACCACCCCAAACCCACGCCTCCTATATGATTATAATGACACAGTTCATGATTTGCTCTGGGAGACCCAAAATAAGTTTCAGGGAAGAAAGGTTCACAATGGCAATATCTAGTAAAGAATCTGTTAAAGTATAATTAAATTTTATTCAGTGGAGGAGGTGCGGATAAGAGATAGGAACCCTTCAATATCATAGAGATGATGGTAGTGCCCAGTTTTTGCAATGGGAAACACAAAGTATTTATCAGATCAAAATGAAGATACAAATTGGCACCAAAAGATTCTGTGGAAGTCTCATCAAATTTAATTCAGTGGTATAAGAGGAGTTGCAGATAAAAGATGGGTATCCGAAACCGTAACAGATAGACAGATGGACGGACATAAGTACAGACGGACGGACATCCGGATCACTACATACCCTACCATATTTCAAGCGGGGATATAAATATCATATACAACGACCGAGTGTGTGACGCTAACTCGTGAATATGACAAGAACTCAATTCCGAGTGATTCTGCTAAATATTTAATACGCCAATTTATGTACACGTACAGAATCAAAATACAGTGCAAATAATTTTGGACTAAAGAAATGTGACAGATGGTTCAAGTTCATGGAAGGTGAAACATACCCAAGCCAAAATCAGATTTGATCGTCTGATTTAATGAATATTGTAGAGTGAATGAAACAGTGAAATATATGTTTCTAAAAAAAAAGTATCCAAACAAGTTGCGCTCTGCCTACACAACTGTCGAAACTCCTCAAACTCTCCGATTTTGTTCTCTTTTATTAAAAAAATGTAAATTTAAATAAAAAATTGTAACATTATAGAGACAGAAATTTGTATCACGTGTTTCCAATCCAGATCAACAAGAGACACTCACTCCTCCTTGGCACCTGATCCCACCTCGGATGTATTAGAGGTCCGTGTTTTCTCTCCTTACAACTTGTATTGTTTACATGGACTTCTGAGCTAGCTTACTGTTCATTATACCCTTATTTCTTTGTTATATCAATGCTACTAAATTCCGTTTGAGTCAAAAATAAAAGTTAATCAGGTTAAAGTTAAAAGTAAAAATAAAATCAAAATTAAATGATTAAAAACAAAACAGATCACTCTTTAAGTGATAAACCATCATTCAGCTGATACTGGCTTCATATATATCAGCGTCTCTGAGATAGGACCCTTAATACCAGAATACGTAATAATGTTTTAGACCCGAAAAATTCATCTTTTAAATCAATATTGTATACAACTTTTGTTTATCAATATTGTATACAACTTTTGTTTATGTTTTTATTTTATTGATGATTCCTAAAAATATGTTTTTTGAAATAAATTCAAACTTAAGAGTCGATGGAGTAAATGGATCTATAGACTAGAGATTAATGCAATTTTAATTTCAATTAGCTTTTTTCTGAAAAAGTTATGAAAGGTATCGATGCTGATTTCATTTAAACTGCATTTACTTACCATAAGGTAATGGCCAATGACCAAGAGTTATCAAACAACCATGCTATAAGCGGAACATTAGTCTATTTTTGTAATCATAAAAGCAATTGATATGCGACGAACCTTTGCATAATTATTTTTTTTTGTCTTCGACATTTCCAATGTTTGATATTAAGGAGTTTTTCATCGTTGTAAAATAACAAAATGTAAATTTTAAAATAGATATAAAATAATACATCCATGATAATGTTGTAGGTGAGAGATTATCGTTTAAAAACAAGTTAATTTCTTTGCAAACAGTTTGGCGGATATATATGTGATAATTGTAGTAAGTTACATAAATATGGAAATTTTCATTCTGGAATCGTGTATATAAAGGCATAGCATGTCCTGTACTTTTATTGAGAGATTGGATTTCGTCAAGAATGTCTTCATGTAATCTTTTAAAAGCAGTCACTAGTGGTCAGTTGAGGCTGGGAAGAATTCTGGTGGAAGGGGGCGCTGATGTCAATGAAAAGGGTGAGGATAACCGAACCGTACTGATGGCCGCTTGTGCACTTCAGACAAATGACGATCAAAGATACCGAAAACTCAAACTCATACAGACACTTCTGGAGAATGGCGCCAACGCAAGAGAACTGGACGGCAACGGTAACACCTGTCTTCAGTACACTCGCACCAAAAGCGTAGACGTCAGAAACTTGATTATAAGACACAATGGGAAAAGTGAGTTAAAATCACTACGATGATGATGCAGAAAGAGTTTTTTAAACTCATTTTTCATCAACTGTCTGAGCAGGTACGACTGGTTCCTTAACGTTAGGGTCTTGAGTTTTGAGAGATGGAACATAATAGTATTTTATGAAGATTTTTATATATTCTGTCTGCCAAATGAGGACATCTTTTGAATATGAGTAACAATAAACACTTGATCGTTCTGACTGAATATCTAAAAAAAAAAAAAAAGAAGGAACCCAATGTTGAGCATGTACAGATTTGGGATTAGACAAGTGAAAATATATTTATATGTTACTACTGAATAGATATAACATGTATTTGATAAACTAGAATTTGTGAAAGCTGGTGTTTAATAGGTAAACAAGGAGTGACTTTGCGAATGGTATATGATAAGTGTACTGTATACGATATTTTCTAATTAAGTGTATACGATAATTTTTAGAAAGTGTTCATTACATGTACAATGTATATGCTTAGAAAATTAATTTAAATGTTTAATACATTTTCCTTCAGATTTGATTATTTGTATATATCAAGCATTTCAGAAAGTGTTTATAATAAATCAAATAAAGTGAATAAATGTTATTTTCATAGAGAAAAACTGCTCTGTGTTGGTTTATTATATGGGAAGAAAAAGAGAATTTTTACACAATATATTTAACCTCTACTGTTATAACTATATATGAAGTTAATACATGTTTCATAAAATGAAATATGGCTTGAACAAATAGTATAAAGCTTATGAGTCCACGCTTTTTCCTAGTTTGAGTTTCATTAGAATAACTGATAAAAGCAGCTGATAAAACAAGACTTTGTCAGTCTTTCTACAGAAGTCTGTAATGTAATACAATTTCATCTCCAGAATTGTGAGACAAAGTCTTTATATATACTTCTGCAAGATAAGGAAATATTGGATCCAAAGGCTCCAACACTTGGGTTTGCTATTTCTGTGCTGTTGCCATTGCTAACAAGAGATGTTACATGTGCTTCTGGGACTGGGGTATTGTTGGATGAATTCCTTACACTAAAGACATTACACTTACTTACCAATGTTAAAATGGTTAAAATTGTTATTTTACTACAAACACAGAAGTTGATATTTGTAGCTACATGTATAGGTCGCTGAGGTCCTCATTTACTATGTTAGGTAGTATTTTGAGGACCGGTCTTTTAACAATACTTATATTAATTCCGAGCGGAACTAATAACTTTTAGCTCACCTGAACCGAAGGCTCAAATGAGCTTTCCTGATCATGTTTTGTCTGGCGTCCGTCCGTCCGTCCGTCCGTCTGTCTGTCGTCTGTAATCTTTTCACGTTTTCGACTTCTCAAAAACCACTGAGCTAATATCAACCAAACTTGCCTAAAGTATTCTTTGGTGAAGGGGATTCAGGTTTGTACAAATGAGGGACCACGCCCTATTCCATTGGGATATAATAATTATTAGAATTAGGGAATAATTAATGGCATCATTTAAAATCTTCTTCCTAAGAACCACTTGGCCGGGAAAGGTGAAACTCGTGTGAAATCATTCTCAGTCAGAGAGTATAGATTCAAGTTTGTTCAAATAATGACCCCCAGGGGTACGGTGGACGCGATGGGGGAATCAAAGTTTAATATAAAAATGTAATAGAAATATCTAGAAAAATCTCTTTCTAAAGAATCACAAGGCCATGAATTGTACTATTTTTTGTTTGAGCATCCTTGGGTAGTGTGAAAAAAAATTCTGCTAATCATGACCTGGGAGGGTAGGTTGGGGCAATAATGGGGGATCAAAGTTTTACTAGAAATATTTAGAAAAAAAATCTGAAACAATCTTCTTCCTAGTAATAGCAAAGTCATGATTGGTGATATTTATGCAGTGTAGATTGAAGTTTGTTCAAATCATGACTCCCGGGGAAGGGGTGGTAAAGATTTTGGATTAAGCAAGTAAAACTATTTTTTATCAATTGAATAAAGATGTTGGCGTTTAAATATGTAAACAAGGTGTGACATTGCGAATTTGTGTGATACATGCGCCGCATAAACCGAGGTCCCATGTGGTAGATGCTGGCACGTAAAAGATCCCACTGCGGGACATGGAGACTGGTCCTTCGGATGAGATTGTATTTGGTATAATAATAGTTACATATACTGCAGATATTTTACATGGATATCGATTGATATCCGTAGACCACGAGAAAATTAACACAACTGACGGTTTTATTTAATTTTGACATACAGTGTCTATGGGGAACTAAAAACTGTGAAGTTCGTGTCCTTCGATTCCAAGCCTCAGGGGTGGGACAAAATCCATCAAAATATTTAAAAATATTATCCTTATCACTGCACACTAAGGAGTTCAATACTGATTTAATAATTCGGGGCATCACAAACAGAACAATTACTTAGACGAGGTAGGTTATTGACGAACAAGTTGATGAAACAAAAATATCAACAGTTTTATTTAAAGTCAATATATCTCGTTGTATACCTGTGTTTAGTCGATTTAAACATTCAAAGTTTAATATGAGTAAAAATATGACTTTCTTATTTTACACGTACATGAGTTCCTTTGCAAAAAAAATGAATAAGAGATGACAGGGCGTTCATATTTTATAATTTGAAATATTGCCTGCGCAAGACCTTTTCGAATGTACTATAATTTTAAAACCCCTTGACTTTGAGTTTTAACCTTTTCAAAAAAATATAATAATAATGCAAGTGTTAACCTTTGAATGAAAGATTATGATTTATATTTGAGTCAAAAATATGTCAAAATATTTCAAGTCCATGATAGGTGGGACATGCCCAAGCCAAATCAGATTTGATGGTCTGATCTAATGAATTCTGTAGAATGATAGAAACAATGATATATATGAAAAAGAGTTGCTCTCTAACTATACAATTATCGAAACTAAACAAACTTTGTGATTTTCTTCTCTTTTTAAGAAATTACTGGAAATCTAAATTCATGATTGTGACGTTATAGAGACTAAAAAAAGCTTATCACGTGTTTCCAATTCAGATCAACAGGGATACTCACTCCTCCTCGGCACCTGATCCCACCTCTGTTGTATTAGAATTCCGTGTTTTCTCTCCTTTCAATTAAACTAGATAACTGTTCAATATCTTAAAAGTTCATTCTTTTTTATATCAAAGCATAAAACACAATTTCCCTAATAGTTTTTTTATTGCACGCGATACTAAAGAACGTTCGGCTCAAAGGTAAAAAATTTCAAATAAATTAAAATAAAAACAATAAAAGCAATGAACCACTCTTAAAAGGATAAACCATCATTAAAATGATAAAAGCTTAAAAAATGTCAGCGTCTCTTAGATAATAACAGACTGTTTCAAAATGAACGCAGAAATATGTTCCAGATACGAGAAATTTATGCTTCAAAATCAATATAATGATTGTACACAAGGTTTTGTTTCTCTTTTTATGATTGTTAATACCTAAAAATTCTTAAAGGCGGAGATTTTTTACCGGATGTGAATTCCAGGTGAGAGAGGGGCTTATTTTGCACAGGTGTGAATGCCTTGGGGGCTAGCAGTCTACCTTTGGTCATCTGTCTCCTAATCCTATACACAGGAAGTTATTTAATACACAGTGAAATACCCAGATGTCAAACTTTACCTGTGTTGGGGATTTTGAGACAATTTTAAATTAGAAGTGAAAAGGTTTTTCAATTATACATTGATTTGTTTTTTACTGTTTGAAAACACCCCTACCATTAAAAATATTATTATAGCATACTATATTAAATTCAAATATTAAAACTTAACATAGATTGTTTTGGGTGTTAGTATATGTGTTAATTTAAAAAAAAACAACTCCTGTAACAACCAAATTAGATTTAATTCATTCATCTCCTATTCATTATTTAATGAAAAGAGAGCTGTGTGAACTACATTTCACAAAAAATATCTGCACTGTATAGGTTTTTATCCTAACCTTTGTAAGGCTTTGTCACCATGAAACATGCTTAAAAGATTGCTCGTAAATTCTTATCTGAATAAAAAAAGAAAATGTAGGTGACCCATGATTAGAAACATTTTTTTAAATTTAATTTCGTCACACAGTGCTGCTCTGAACTTTATCAATAACATTTCCACTTTAGGTTTACCATTTAGCATATTACAAATGATATCGAAATTTCATTTGAAAAAAAAGTTTTATGTACCAAAGGTTAATATTTTATGCATATTATCATTATATTATTATCCTTTCATATACTAAAGGTTTATTTAATTCCTATATTATCAATCTAAAGATTATCATAGTAATACAGTTTCTGTATACCCTGTTCAGTAAACATCAAAGGATCAAAAGTTAATAAGAAGGTCACCACGAGTCCCAATCAAGGTGAACATGGTATACACAGGGACCAGTAAGTAACTGTCAATCAAGTTCCAGCATCCAATGATGGACCTTCATGCACTTGATTGACAGGGCTACCCAGACCAGGTATTTTTGAAGGCAATGTCTTTAAATAAAATTTCAAAGATAAAAGAAATAGTTAAAAATGTCAAACTTTAGCAGCTGGAAATACTTTTAAAAAACAAAAGATTTTTAAAGGCAGAGATTTTAAGCGCCGCCTTCAAAAATACCTGGTCTGGGTAGCCCTGTCAATCAAGTGCATGAAGGTCCATCATCGGATGCTGACCGTACTTGATTGACATTTACTTACAAGTCCCTGTGTATACCCTGTACACCTGTTTTGCACTCGAGGGTACCTTCAAATTAACTTTTGATCCTTTGATGTTTACCGAACATGATATAGATGTATCACGACGAAAATTTTAGCTTACATGAATAAAATATACCTTTAGTATTTAAAAGGATTATAATATAATATATTTTTTTCAAAAATTAAACTCTGGTATATAAAACCATAAAACTTTTTTTTCCGAATGAAATCTTGATATTAATTTTGATATGCTGAATGGTAAACCCTAAATGGATTTTTACTGATTTCGAACATATAATTAAATTTTAACAAAATATATAACTTTCTAATCATGTGTCACTAAAATTTTCCTTTGTTTTTGAGAATTCACAAACAATCTTTTTTTTTTTTTTTTTGGTGTTTCATGGTAACAAAGCCTTACTAAGATTAGGATAAACCAATTGATAATTTTTAATGAATTGTAGTTAACACGAGTTGAACTTTCTTTTCATTTAATAGATCTATGGGATCCTGGGGATGAATGAATTGGCTAATTTGGTTGTTACTGAAGTTCTTTGTTTTAATATTTGAATTTATATTGTGATATCATAATAATTCTTTTAAATAGGTAGGGGTGTCTTCAAACATTCAA
Organism: Saccostrea cuccullata; assembly: GCF_032062105.1. Taxonomy (NCBI): domain Eukaryota; kingdom Metazoa; phylum Mollusca; class Bivalvia; order Ostreida; family Ostreidae; genus Saccostrea; species Saccostrea cuccullata. The sequence goes on from NW_026936742.1 coordinate 488,192, forward strand.
AAATAAATCAATATAGATTATTGAGAAAATACTTTACCTATAACTTTTCACTTCTAATTTAAAATTGTTTCAAAATCCCCAACACAGGTAAAGTTTGACATCAGGGTATTTCACTGTGTATTAAATCACTTCCTGTGTATAGGATTAGAAGACAGATGACCAAAGGTAGACTGCTAGCCCCCAAGGCATTCACACCTGTACAAAATAAGCCCCTCCCTCACCTGGAATTTACCACCCGGTAAAAAAAAATCTCTGCAATTTTAATTTCAATAAGCTTTCTCTGAGAATGTTATGAAAGGCATCATAGCTGAATTTATTTAAACTGCTTTACTTCACATAAGGTAATGACCAAAGGCCTACATGTAATAGTTATCAAACAAACGATGCTATAATGCCAACGCAGGAGAACTGGACGGCAACGGTAACATCTGTCTCCAGTACACTCGCACCAAAAGCATGGACGTCAGGAATTGGATTAAAAGACACAATGGGAAAAGTGATTTGAAATCACTACGATGATGATACAGAAAGATATCTAAATTGATTTTTCATCAACTGACTGAGCAGGTACGACTGGGTCCTTAACGTTAGGATCTTGAGTTTAGAGAGAAGGAACGGATTTAATGAAGATACTTATTCTGCCTGGCAAATGAGGACAGGAACATCTTCTGTATATATCTGTAACAATGAACACTTGTTCGTTCTGACTGAATATCTCAAAAAAATAAAGGGGGAACCCAATTTTGAGCATGTACAGATTTGGATTAAACAAGTGAAAATATTTTTATCTGTTCCTATTGAATAAAGATTATTTTATAAACTAGAGTCTATTAAAGCTGGTGTCTAATAAGTAAACAAGGAGTGATTTTGCGAATGGTATATGGTATGTGTACTGGAGTAATTTTCACAGAAAGTGTTAAATACAATGTATGTGCTTAGAAAATTAATCTAAATGGTAAATACATTTCTTCTTAGCATTTGATTATGTGTATATACAAGGCATTTCAAAAAGTGTTAAAGATATGTAGAATTTAAACTACTGTTACTTCTCTATATAAAGTTATTACCATAAAATGAAACATGGCTTTAACAAATCGTAACACAGCTTAGAAGTCAAATGAAACAACATACAGATCAGGAGCTTCTTCCTTGTTTAAGTTTCATTACAATAACAAAGCAGCTGATAAAACATGACCTTGTCGGTCTATCTTAAGAAGTCTGCAATATAATGTAAGTTTTCTAGAATATGAGAGAAAGTGCACATGATTATTTCTCTGCAAGATAAGGCAATATATTGGACACATGGCTCCAACACTTGGTCTTGCTCTTTTTGCTCTGTTGACATTGCTAACAATAGAAGTTACCTATGGTTCTGAGACTGGCGTATCGATGGATGAATTTCTAACGATTAAGAATTTGGTTACTCAACAGAATGACGTCCTGCAAAGATACAAAGAACTTGCACATCAGAGGAAACTTATAGAAAAATTATTAAAAGGTAGGTAGAGTAAAGAAAAATCTTCATGAAAGTTCACACTTGTTTACAATAGTAAATACTATAAATACATACTTTGATTTGCTTTAAATTTACGAAATCTAAAGGCTATAATTGTCAATTAAATAAACACATTTAAACTTTTCTTCAATTTACATTTTGAATATTTTTAAAAATTCTACAACCTCTTAAATACCAAACCGATGCTGTAAGATATGAAATATTGCAATGTGTGAAGTAACCCATAAAATGACTTTATAAATCGAACACTTTAATTAACCTCAGTTTCGTACTTCCAGCTCATTTTCATTCTTGTTAACAGTCCACTTGAACGAAAAGCGTTCAGTTTCAACAGAAACAGTTGCCTTTCACGCCTGCTTTGACCATGATGTGGAACACCTTGGAAATAGCCACGAACTAGCATTTAACATCGTGGTAACAGATACCCACTCTGCTTATGAAAAATACAGTGGGACATACATAGTTCCCATTCCAGGAATCTATGTGTTTAGTTGGGTAACTCCAATTTACAATGGCGATATTCCTTTCCAGCAAATCGTGAATGGGGCTGTTAAAGGGAAAACAGATCCGTCTAATAACGCTCACATCTCATCAACTGGCGTGGCTGTGTTATCCTTAAATGAACACGATGCTGTCATGATTCGTACACATCCGAATTTTACACCTCGTGGAAAAATAGAAGGCAATACATGGATGAATGCCTGCTTTTCCGGTTGGAAGCTATAACAAAAATATAGTATTTTCAATGTGAAATGTTCCATCTTCCCAAGTCAAGAGTTTCTGATCCGCTCCGCTCCACATAAACAACGGATCAGATACTCTTGACTTGGGAAGATGGGTATGTTCATAAGCTGCAGAGAGATGAGGAAAAATAAAAGGTTAAAGGTACCTAAAGCGAGTTTTCGATATTTTTTGACAAATAACGCTAAAAAATTTATTCAGAAACTCAGTTGCGTGTCAGCTCATGTTCTGTTCGTATGAACAGTTATATAAGCATGGAGGGTATAAAGTTGTACAAGTTATAGGATTTGAGACATTAGTCACCTTAGTCACTTAAAACCCCATTTTGAATGAATGACCATAACATTGAATAAATTCTGCTATATATAAGAACATGCTGGCTAATAAAGAAGAAAAGTTAGTGCCTTAGTTCCCACACGGCGGGTGTGACCGGTTGGCAGGGTATGCTTACTCCTCCATGGCACCCGAACGAACCTATGATTTAGCGGCCAATTTTGCTCTATTCCTGATTTGAAAGACTTTTGAGCTTGAATGCTTTTAGTTATTTCCATAAGTTTCATTCCAACATGGCATCGTTTCTAAAAGCTTGTAGATATTGACAATATGCATCTTTTTTACATCAGCTATGATCTAGAACAAAGTACTGTTGTTGATGATAAAAAACAGGTTATATAAGAAATTTAACGATTTTTACTTCTTTTTTTTTTTGCAAAAAGACGTTTAGTGTGTACAAAAAGATAACATGGAATTTATCGAGTGGAATGACTAATTAAAAAAGGTAAATGAAAAGTGTGTACATATTTTCTACTTTTTACTCTGTAGCAGAGTAGTACGATTTTTCTTCTCTGTAGCAGGGTAACATTATATTTTTGAAAGAAGTAAAAATAAGGGCTTGTTAAAACCTTTTCAGGTATATTGTTTAAAGTCAGCATTTCGTTATTTCTATGGTCATTACACTTACCTTGTTAGCAAATATTACCTCAGACCTTGTTAGCAAATATAACCTCAGACCTTTTTTCACGGAATTGTACTGCAGAATGTTCTACTTAATTTATAAAGGGCTCACGGCAACTATGACTGATCAACAGGGGATGTTTACTCCTCCTAGGCGACAGATCCCATCTGATATATCCGTTGGTCCATGTTTAAGCCTGTTCTCAGAATTCTTTTTAGAATTTTATTTAGATTGATTGCTATTTGTTACCTTCACCTTTTTCTGATCACCCGTTGTTCGTCGTCCGTCCGTCTGTCTAGCTGTCTGCCCGTCCGTTTGTAAACTTTTCACATTTTCAACTTCTTCTCAAGAACCAGTGGGCCATTTTAATCAAACTTGGTACAAAGCATCCTTTGGTAAAGGGGAATTTAAATTGTTAAAATAAAGGGCCAAGTCCCCTTTCAAGGGGAGATAATCAAGAAAATATCAAAATAGGGTGGGGTCATTAAAAAATCTTCTCAAGAACCACTGCGCCAGAAAAGCTGAAACTTATGTGGAAGCATACTTGGGTAGTGTAGATTCTAAATTGTTCAAATTATGACCCCCCCTAGGGGTTAGGACAGGGTCACAATAGGGAATCCAAGTTTTACATCAAAATATATCAGGAACCATGTGGACAGAAAAGTTGAAACTTATGTGGAAGCATTCTAGGGTATTTAAATGCTAAATTCTTTAAATCATGACCCCTGGGGGTAGGGCGGGGCCACAATTGGGAATCCAAGTTTTACATTGAAGTACTAGTATATAGGGAAAAAAAACTTTAAAAATCATCTTCTCAAGAGCAACTGGACTAAAAAAATCTGAAACTTATGTGGAAGCATAATGTGGGTAGTGTAGATTCTAAATTGTTTGAATCATAACCCTTTAGGATTGTCAAGTTCAAGATAGGTATTACAAAGGGGGAAATCTATTAATTAAATGACAAAATGGCAAGTTACTCAGGTGAGCGATGTGGCCCATGGGCCTCTTGTTTATTATATTGTTCCGAAAGAAACTGTGGATTCCGTATTGTGGTCCCGCATGTCCCCAAAAGGCCATGTATGAAGCACGAAGATAATAAACACTGATCAAGCTCCTAGGAGCACTGAAGGAATACAAGTAAAATGCATTGAACTCAAATACTTTCAGAGGTGGAATCAGGTGTCATGCTTATGGAGGAGTAAACATCCCTTGTTGACGCACATACAGCATGTTTTTGTATTTATTGGCAAGTTCTATGGAGGAAAGAATGGCACAATCTATCACAAATCTTGACTGGCCATTCTTCATACCAATTATAAGATCATTATTTACATACTGAATTGTCTACGGATTTTCCCATTATTTCTTGATCTTGACAAGGAGATACGGCGAGTTTGACAGGTCAGCAGGGGATGCTCATTCCTCAATGGCACCTGATCCCATCTCTGATGTTTTAGAGGTTCATGTTTGCTCTTTGCCTGATTTTTATTGTTGGAATGGACGTTTGGGCTTGAATGACTACTGCTGTTATCTCCATCAATAGGGAGAGATAATGGTACTTTTGATATTGCTACATGAATAAGATGGTGATGATGGAATAGTTATTAATTACATTAAATAATGAACTGAATTTAAATGATTTACAAAAAAATGGAGGTATATATACAAGGCAAGGACAATACCCTGCTCTGAGAAACCACATTTCTCAATTCTTAAAGTTCTTGGAAAGTTACAAGTTACATTTTTTTCCAAAAAATTGTATTGTAAATATCATATTTGCTTCTGTTATTTTATCATGTATCTTTAAATTGATCATTTGATCATGAACCAACTTTACTGTATGTTATATCCCAGTCATGAAGTAAGGAGTTGATCCTTACATCGTGGGTTTGAATCCCATTCTTGGATGTGGAAACTGTTCCTTTGGATGAGACCGTATAAACCGTGGTCCTGTAACACAATAGGTGCTAGCACAAAAAATTCCCTCCTGCTCAATGGCCCTGATCATGAGTGCCGAGTATATGACAAAAATTGTAGCTCTCCACTGGCAAGTGGTGGCGTCTCCAAATGAGTGAAAAATTCTCAAGAGGGACGTTAAACAACATACAATCAATCAATCCTTTTTTTCTTAACTTCTAAAACAATTTAATATTCCTTTCATTACCATCCATCAAAATCAATAAATCAATATAGAACTGTTATTTTTGTCATTATGAAAACATTTATTATTTTGACCTTTCAGTATAAAAAATGATGAAATTATGTAACAGCACAGAGATCTGAAACACACTTCTGTAGCATTTCAAGCAAATCTAATAAAACTGTGAACTGCTTTTATCACATAACAAAAACATATACACAATAAACACATGTAATCAAAAAGCCAACTTAAAAGTTAAAAAAATCATTGCACAAAAAAACGGCCTTAACTGTATACATAAAGTTAATTAAAAGCTGCATGTACTGACCTAGAATATATAACTATGTCCTCTGAATGAAATGTGATAAAAAGGAAAAATACCATTCCTCTGTCTTGCTTATTCACTCACTGTTTAAAATTAAATCATTCTTCAATGCATGATGTTAAAAGCAAAAAACTCCCACAATGGGCAAACCAAAATAAATACTCAGGAAAAGCTTTAACAAATAATAATTCACAAATAAATATTCACATTATACAAAGCTCATTTATTCTATATAACAACAAATCAAATAATGTGTTAATAATGAAATAAATGGAAATTCATTGCTGTTTTAGATTAGAATGGTTTTAATGTTGTTAAAAATCAACATTGTTGGGTGATAAAACTTAACTTTTTCACATAAACACCCAGTAACAGACAAGATCATTCAAACATGTGACCCTTGCATATATTTTGTATCTTGGCAATTCAGAAATTCTCTTAAAGTTATGTCCTCTGGCATGATTTGGCAATGTTTTGGATCCGTGCTCATTCGTCTGCTCCTTCTTGTTTATCTGCTGTGTCCTGCTGTTTGTCGTCTGCTGTCTGACTTCCAGAACTCTCTGAAGAGTGCGTCGAGTTTCGGTTTGGATCATCTGGAAGTTCTAAGTTTACCATTTTTTTCAGAACCTCAACCCATCTACAAGGGAAGATAAAAAAAGTAATAAAATAAAGATTGGCTAGTTTATTAAAAAAATCTATGTAATTTTCATCTTTCTTGTAATAATATGTAAATTAGTAATAAGAAAATTTTGAAAAAAGCAATTATTGAACTCTTCACAGAGTTCATTTATTGACCTCATTGTGTATATAGATTGAGTGATCAAGTGTTCATGTAGAGATTTCATTGCACAGATTTTTCCATGTACTGATTTCCTTGTATAGAACTGTTCTTATACAGCTTTCATACGTTCTTGTACTGATGTCTTGTGCCTTCAAAGGGTGTCTACAAGTACCTCAATTTCTTAAATAATTTTTTGTCCAGAAGTAAAGTTAAAATCATTCTTCTTCAAGTTTATCAGTTTTCATCTTTCATTGGGATAATCATGATGCTACATGTAGATTTAAATTTTCGGCTTCTTTTTCTATAAATTTCTCTCAAGGAAGATTACTGAACTCAACTACGAAGTGATCCATTAATATTTACATTTCCAATGTCTTTGTCCGAGACAAAATTACAAAAAGTAAATGTACATTGTTTCTACATACATGCAAAAGTATTGGTTCATCCAAAGGTGTGGTTATAAAAAATCATGTGCAAGGCGGGAAAAATCAAGAGAGAAGCGGGGCCTTTAGCACGTGATTTTGTAGAATCAAGAGCATATAAATATAAGGAATAACTCTCAGAATTTTTTGATTTCATGACAACGATCAATCGATTGGCTTGCCTGATAATTTTATGCATAAAGAAGGTGTTTATGCAAATTATCATGCAAGCCAATCAATTGATCACATCATGAAACCAAAAACTTAGTTATTTCTTAAATCTACATCAAAATATTAGTTTCAACAAGTTACTTTTATCATAAATCTTCAATATTTAAGGCAAAATCTTGTGAAACTTTCAACATGAAAACAATACAGTATTATATATTTTTTGTGAAATTTTTTAAAAGGATTTTGAAGGATTATATAAAACAAAATGTTTTTTTTTTCAGGATTATTAAACCAAATGGTATGTACCTGTCACGGCTGGCTGCACACTCTGATTGTAGGTGGGTAGGTGGCATTTTCTGAGGGTGACTCAGACAGAACACATTCTCCATATTGTCAGAGGGAAATATCACCTGGTAACCAGGTAGTGGCAAGGTTGCTATGGCATATATATCCTGCGATTAAAAACAAACAAAATCAATGTACGCTACATTTTGGACAGTTAACATTAGCAAGACTGACATTTCATAGTTCCATAAATAAATGTTTTTGTAAAGAACTGATAAAGAACAAAGCGGTATGATATTAAAATGATGAACTTCCTGGATAGCAATGAAAGATGTGAGCTGTTTGTGACATGCTATTTTTATCCCCTCGATATGGTTTTACCTGGTGAGCTTTGAACTCAAACATTGCGAAGTCCTTGGTGACGACAAACCATCTCTTGGTCCAGGTCTTCCCGCGGTCCATACTTTTATTGAGATACCCAGATAAGATAGAAGGATCATTGGCATTCATCTACGTAAAAATATTAAATAAAGCTTAAATAGACAAATAGTTCAGGCTCCACTGCCAAAAAACTTCAAACTTAAAACTTAATCAGTCTCACTTTTACAAAAGGAATGCAGAAGATTTAAGGAAAAGTGAGACATAGATCAAAACTGAGCTTGTCTTAGTTTTATGGCCCCTTAGATTGAACTATGAATATCATATTACATAAACACTAAAGTCTTTAAGTTTAAGCCACAAGTAAATACCATAAAATATTCACAAAACATTAAGGTACTTTATGGTACTTTAATTATTCTATCCCAGTTTACTCCATTAACATTTTGTTTCCATTACATGTGAACTCTGGATAGACTTTTCTCTCCTACCTTTCGGACTCCCTTCGGAGCTTTCATGCCGACATCCTTGCCATCAACATTTTTAAGGATGTGGAAACATTTATCACAGACTCGGTTTGGCTTGTTGTTGTCATAGGCCAAGTTACTCTTCTTAGATGAGCACTTTCCACACACAACCTATGTAATATTTAAGAAAAAATTTTCATATTTCTTTCTTTATCTTAACTTTGAGATTTCATGAGCGTATGAGTTGCTCTAATGTTTTCTATGAAAGAAGTGACAAAGTTGTTCTATATTTAAAGAAAATTCAGAGAAGATACCCCACATCTTTTCACATCTAATATTGAATCTTGTTCATAAAATGCTTCAAAATTCAGGAGACTGAATGGATACATTGTTCATAATCCGATTTTAAGAGCAACTTTCATGTGCCAAATCAAGGATGGTAATGCTTGAAGTTGTACAACCTTGTGCTCTACAACCTTGTGCTCCAACAGAAATCTTTATCATCCAGGTATTTAATTTATCTCTTCAATAAAAACACTCACCCTGCCACAAGCTCGACAGTGATGTCGCCGTTTCAGCGCGGTGAATGATTTACTACACAGCTGACACATTGACACTTCATCGTCCTTGATCCAGTGTGGCGCCACATTCCCAAGGTCACTTTCAGTAACCTACAAAATACATCACATATGTACAGATGCTGCCAGCAATATTGAATGTTATATTTGCTTTTTTTTTACTATTGTACATGTATTTTTACATGATAAACCTTATAGTCACCAATGTGAGCTGATTAACATCTGTAAAATCCCCTACCTCTCCCCCATTACATGGTGGTAACTCTGTGAGTCGGACAGAGGGTTTTCTGACTCGGTATTCCTTAATTACATTCTTAATGCTCTGTAAAATACATTTACAACATTTAAAAATATCAATTTCTTCTCTAAGATAATATACATATAGATGTTTTTTGTGATATGAATAAGTTAATTTTGAGGGGAAAAAATTATCACAAATTAATAATTTACAGACAAAATACACTTTAAAAGAAAATTCAATTTCATCAACTTTTTAAAAAATTCCATTTTAACTGACCTCACACCAACTGTTCTCCTCTCCAGGATTTCTAAAATACAAAAAAAAAAAAAAAACTAGAACTGTCCAATAGGGACAAATACCCCCCGCTGGGTTTTTCAGAGAAGGTGCCATTCAAAAATAATGTATGGATCTAAGGGTGTAATCACAATTTACTTACAAATATTTGCAGTGAAATATTATTGCATCACATGTTTCTTAAGAATGAAACAAAGGTGCAACCAAATGAAACATCAATTCTAATACAATTTAATTCCATTGTAACATTCTTTTTTTATTTTTTCATTTCTTTTCTTTTATTTCTGCATTAAAAAAATATATTGCAATTATGTGTTATGTCACTCTGCAAACATTGTTAAGGAAAAAACCATTTATACAAAATCAAATTAATCTTGATATAGGCCAAATTTGAAATGCATTTTGAAAACAAAGAGCTGGTCATCCAGTAATGAAGTGCTTTGACAGACAATAAATTACATTTAAGAGAATCAAGAGAAGAGAGATCTTTAATTCTTGTGCCTTTTCTGGATGAAAGAAGTAACACACACGCTTGATAAGAGATATTTAACAACTTCCAACACAACTCATTAATTTATCTTTAACATGCATGCTTCAAAATTCCCAAGAGACAAATGAAATTACATTATCTTCTGTGCAATGTAAAAACTGTTTTTAACACTTGATGATGTTTCTTTTTTTAAGTTTTTATGAAGTTTTAAGCTACAATTTTTGAACAGATATTCTAGATTCTATATTCAAACCTTATAAAAACATGAGCCCAAAATGAACAAGTCAATTTAAATAAAAAATAAAACCTGTAAAATGCAAAAAAATTAACAAAAAGAGTGAAAATTCCAGGTGCACACCTTCAGTATGGTGAATAATATGTGTACAAATTTTCAGAAATATTAATCCTTGCAATAGTTTCTAGAATGTACGGTACATGACATAAACAACAAAATAAAAATGAAAAAACACCTGTAATTCAAAATAGTAATCCAATCAAGATGAAAATATCAGGTGCACAACTTCATATGGTAAAATAATATGTGTACAAATTTTTTCAGACAAATCCTTAATAGTTTCTGAGTAATGGTCCGGACAAAATCTCGTCACAGACAGAAGACAGACAGACAAACGGACACTTTAAAAGAAAATTAACATGGTGATTCCATTTTAACTGACCTCACTAAACTTCGTTTGCTAAAATATAATAAAATACCTGAAGGTTGATCTTCAAAGGTGCAAAGGAGAAATTTTACATTCATTTAATAAATGTATTAGGGTGTAATTTAGTCTAACTTCTTCCCTTTCTTGAACTCTTTAATAACAAATTTTTGATGACAAATTGAATTAACAATCATGTGACATGGCTATAGGACAGAAAAATAAATCATATTTTGTATCTAATATTCCACAACCTTACAGAAAAGGAAGTCCACTAAACGCTGTTTCCATATGTAAAAGGGTTCATTCTTTTTCACAATTATTTTGTCATTTTTTAGTGATCAATAAATTAATGGCAAATATAATGTGTAAGTTGGACCATCTAGTAAACAAACAATTTTTTTTAAAACAAGAGATGTTTGTAAAACACTGATGCTCCCTCCCCCAAATAATTGGAATTTTTCTAAGTCAAAGGGGCATAGCTCTGTCCAAAATGGTCCAATGGTACCAAAAACAGAACTTGACCTAGATAAGCTTATGATAAATCTGTATACATGTACAAAATTTCATTTCAATATGTGCAGCCTCTGCGAAGAAAATGAATAGAAACTGTTGGTGGACCAACAGACAGGCTGAGACAGCAGCAAAGCAATATGTCCTCCCTTCTTTGAGATAATTATTTTTAAGAATCTAAGGTAAACTTATAAATATACTTACTCATCTAGAAACTGGATAATTTTGTGTCTGCTTTTAACATAAAATGTGTTTGGAATGTCTATATTTTCTCCTTCTAGAATCTGAAAGGTAAACAGAGTATGATTTTACAGATTAAAACATTTAAATTATTATATACACAGACATTTTGTAATTCTACAATAAGACTTAAGAAAGCATTTTTTCAATTAATCTCAATTATAGGGATGTTACCATGTTTTTTCCTGACAATTTTTATCAAGGGTAACATTTGCTCCATTTTTAGGCTTTATAAAATTCCAATGAAATGCATGTCCATGTAAAGTCATATATAAATTTAATTTAACTGTGACAATTATATAGAGGGTAGACATAATGCATTATATGTGATGGGAGTTATAATTATACAGAATGATTTTGGGCATTGCATATATAGAGGTTGTAATGTTTGTAGGAGCTGTGTCTCACTGCATATCATTGGTACGCTGTCATGTTAAGACTGTGACTAATAAAACTGTAATACAATCAAACAATCAGTTCTTTATTAATACTATTCTGTGCTTTGAACATTTGTATAATTTCAATTAAATAGAAGTACAATTTTAAAAAAAAATTTTTTTTTTAATTTTAACTTAAATAAAATAATGTTTAATATGAAAATAAGATTTTTAAATCCATTTCCCTTGAAAACTAATGATTATAATATTTGACCAGTCTATCACTACAGTATTTGACCCTAGACACCTCGCCATCACCTGTAATTCACAATTATGCTTTATAAATGTATGATATTTGTGGTCAATGGGATGAATACAATGAAAACATGATTCCATCAAGCCAACCATCGTTAATAAAACAAAATTAATTCAAATCAAAATAATAACATTTGATCATTCTATTTCTGTAGCTTTGTATGAGTAAAAGCAAAGGAACTTCAGTTCTAATTGTAATAAATTTTAACAAGAGATGCTTCAATTGTCATTTTTGAAAAACATTTTTTGACAGGTAATTATACCTTCACAATATTTCATTTATTCTATTTTAAGAAAAGGAAACAATGATCCTTTTTATCAATCAAATTCAAGTTTTTGGCCAGATGAAAATTACAATTCAATGTTAATGGCTTGAAAAGCATGTGATGTTAAGTATATATGTTGCTAAGGCAGGCCCGTATCCATGACGACATACCCAGTCAGCATGAGTAATATTTTCTTCCGCAAGTTCAATCTAGAACAAAATCATCAGAAATGGACAATAAAACAGAAGCATGCAAACACACACAAACACAAATAATGAGGCCTTCTCAGGGTAAACAGTTTGTACATGTAATAATAAAACTGAAATATTATCATGTGCTGGTCCTGCAAATTATTATCGTTTATGAAGCTTATAGGTATTAAATGTTCACTTTAAAATAAATTTCTGTTTCAAATTTATACAATTATTCACATGTGTAGAAAGTTTTCTTAAATTAATTTTAACAAAGTTAATTCCTTGGTTCTCAGGCCTTTTTTCAAGAAATATGATGAGGGAGGGAGGCATCTTTTTTTTTTTTTTTTACTTTTTTATTGCCCCCAAAACATGATGAGGTAGCTTTTCACACTGTAAAAAACCTCAAAAAATTATGAGGGAGGTGATTTGTTTTTTTTGTTTTTTTTTATTTCATTGATTTAGCAACAAGAGGCCCAGGGGCCACAGTGCTCACCTGAGCACATCAGGCTTGAATTTACTTCCCCCCCCCACCCCCCTCCAGGCATTCATCATTTGAACAAACTAGAATCTACACTACCTGAGGATGATTCCATATGAATATCACTAATCATAGCTTTGAAGTACTTGTAAAGAAGATTTTAAAAGGTTTCCCTATATATTCCTATGTAAAACTTGGGTCGGCCATTTTGGCCCCACCCTTGCCCCAGGGGTCATGATTTGAACAAAAGAATCTTACCTGAGGATGATTCCACATGAGTTTCATCTTTTGTCCTAGTGGTTCTTGAGAAGAAGATTTTTCTTATATATTCCTATGTAAAACTAGGGTCGGCCATTTTGGCCCCACCCTTGCCCCGGGGGTTATGATTTGAACAAACTTGAATCCACACTACCTGAGGATGATTCCATATGAGTTTCATCTTTCCTGGCCCAGTGGTTATGGAGAAGAAGATTTTTAAAGATTTTTCCTATATATTCCTATGTAAAACTTGGGTTGGCCATTTTGGCCCCACCCTTGCCCCGGGGGTCATGATTTGAACAAACTTGAATCCACACTACCTGGGGATGATTCCACATGAGTTTCATCTTTCCTGGCCCAGCGGTTCTGGAGAAGAAGATTTTTTAAAAATGCCATTAATTTTTAACAAATTCATGATTATCTCCCCTTGGAAAAGGGCGTGGCCCTTCATTTGAACAAACTTGAATCCCCTTCACCCAAGGATACTTTGTGCCAAGTTTGGTTGAAATTGGCCCAGTGGTTCTTGAGAAGAAGATGAAAATGTGAAAAGTTTACGACGACAACAACGACAACGACGACGGACAAATTTTGATCAGAAAAGCTCACTTGAGCCTTCGGCTCAGGTGAGCTAATAAAAAGGGTCAATGAGGCACCCTTGGAAGAGATGAGGGAGGGCCTAAGAACCAAGAAATTAATTTTTTTATGGCCTAATATGAAAACAATAGCTATATGCACTTAATTTTATTTTAAAAATATCTTTCTATATGTTTTTGCTTAATAAAACAGTTATATATAACTTCTACTACAATTAATACACCCACTGTGACTCTTTGTACTAATTAATTACACTGTAGCTCTTCATATATTACAATATACAGTATAATAGTAACCTCATTACTACATAATTTAGTGTTATGCTATATATATATGAATGTGCAAGTTTATATATTGTTCTTATAGTGTTACGAATATATATAAGACACATTTATTATATGTAAGCGATTTTCAAAAAAAAAAATTAAATAGGCCACACCCACCTCTAATCCATCAATTGTTAACTCTGCCTTTAACTTGTAACTTCCCAGCAACAACTCCCCACAAATCAAAAGTAGGTCATTAAACTGAAAGTAAAAGAACAGCAAAATTTAATTATTGGTCAAATTAATAAATGACAAAAAAATTGAACTCAAGTGTTCATTTTTTGATTCTGCGTTCATAATTTTATGACCTTTTAAGGTAGTCCGATCCTCAGGTTTATAAAATTAGCAGTTAAGTAAAGTAATCAAAAATACTCATAAAAGTACGTACTCTGACTTTACAAAGTTATGTAAATTTATCCACAGTATTTCGTTCAAGTTAAAGATTCAAGTTAATTATATAATATAGGGGAAATTGTCAATTCTCCAATATTTTTGCAAAAAAAGCGAATTGGAATATCGGCAATGCATTTTCTAATTGCAAATTGTTCAACATACATATTTTAGGTTAAAAAAAGAAAGGTATCCAGGCATTCAGAGAAATTGTCATGATTTTAATACTTATTTGGTATTTTTTGTCTTCTATTTCCGTCATATATTCTATAATATATAGTGTAAAAGGCTTTTGCTATCATTGCAAGACACCGCATATCACTTCTAATTTCATATCAGGCTAATAAGTATTGGTATCGAAGGTCGGATTCAAGAAAATCTTATTTCTCTAATACTGTGGGTTTTTTTTTTGTCTTTTATAGGGTACAAATTTCAACTTTTATAAAACCTTTTCTAAGACTTCCAAAAACCTTGATCTTATTAAGGTGAATAAAATGAAGATTGTTCTGTGAAAAGATTTCATTTTCTAGCTTCCTTTTGATGCATTTCAAATTAAATATTAATTTTTGGAGTTATCCTTCCTGGCTGAGGATCAGATATCCTTAAGGATACACCGAAGGCTTTTTTCAAGATTTTTGTCAATTTTGAGATTTTTGGCTAAGAAAACAATGATAATCACTGCTTTATAATGCATAAAAAAATCTTGCTGATTATTAAATGGTTTTCTAATTATTTAACAATAATCAAACATAAACATTAACACATGTGAATGTGCCGTTATTGAAGCTTCTGATTTGGTCTGTAACTGCCTGCTACTGAAAGGAGCAATAAATCACTGTGACCACTTGGGGAATTCTTCACTAGCCACACAGAGGCTATCAGTAATTAAACTACAGGGACTTTAGATTTAGGGAAGGAGATCAAACAGGTTACTAATGACCATGAAATAGGAGGTGGAGCCTAGCTCTTGCCATTTTGCCGGGAAATCATTCTGATACAGAATTGAACCTATTTTACTTCATTAAAAGCACCTAAATAAAGAATAGAACCTCCCATTCTTGTGAATATGCATAGGAAATATGGATAAGTGACAGGTATCCAAAGCTGAATCTCCAAGGTGTCATATATTTCCAGCTTTGGCAGACTTTGTTGTGTAATGGGTTTTTGCCCTCTACTGTAAAGTAAGATCAGACAGTTGGTGGTATTATTTGAAAGGATTCAGCTCCCTTATTTATTGACCAATTTCTCTGAAAACTGACCAGAATGCGTCTCAAATGTGTGTTCACAAAACCGTATCTCAGATTTTTGATATCTTGCTCAGTTCTCGAATTATTGGGGGAAATGTAGAATTAGGCTAATAAATTGGTAACATTGAAAGAAAAATGGATGTAACTTTTTAATAAGAAGATTTATCAAAAATCTGAGATACGGTTTTAAAGTTCAATCTTTAATCTACATTGAGGCAAAATTTTGACTTTGAGAGGTGGAATACACAAAAGTTGATTTATAAAATATAAATGCCTTAATATTTACATTAAAAAATAAATATGTTTTTAATAAGATAAAAATGATAATTTAAATTAACATCATTAAATTGTGAATTTAATAAGCTTTCAAATGATATATACTTTTAATGTGTTATCTTTGTTAATGAAAGAATTAAAAGCAAATTAAATTTTGCCCTTTGGAAACCTTTGGTGTATCCTTAAGTAAAAATCTGATGAAAAATTAATATATAATGATTGAGAAAATCCTTGATGGTATTTACAAATTCTTAAATTGTTCTTTGAAAAAACATTTCCTAAAATTGAGAATTTTACTTCCCTGATTTTAATACTTGAGTGTCTGTTTTTCATAGAAAACAAATCTTAACAATTTACTTTCAATTAATCTCTTTTTTTTCAAAATAAACACGAGTTTCTTTTGAACAAAGGACAATCATCTGAGGGTTTTTTTTTCAATCATGTAATCAAACCCTTCATTTTGTGAAAATGTATATTTCATTCATGAAACTATTCAACACCGCAGACTTATCACACAAACCATTAAATCCTGTTCTAGAGTAAGATATAGGGGGACCTTACTCACTAGCAGGAGATTATAGATATAGGCACTGGCACCATACTCACCAGAAATAGATACCGATCAAGCCTCTCTCCACCCCGAGCCGAGATCTTTTTAATTTTTCCCTCTCGTATTAACTCGCGGGTGGGACTTATTAGATCTATGGTGGTGGTCACTTTTTCTTTGATTTCTAACAACTTGTGGAATTTCTCCTATAAACAACATAATTATTAAGATGATCATTTTAAAATTTAATTGTCTATTTCGTACACTATGTATAATATGTATCTAAAGGCATAGTAAAAATAGAGTTCGTAATTTGCAGTTTACAGAATTATTTGTACATTTGGTGACTTGAATTTACATTGTTTCATATTAAAAAAAATGATCAAATATATATATCTTTATCTTAGACTTTTGCTGTAATGAAAATTACAAATACATTACAGTAACATTGTTTTTTCTGAGATCAGACTCAAACTTACGATTTTCCGCATGGCTTCTTCTGAATGCTTTGCGGCAATCTCTACTTTCTCCAGAGCAGCTGTTAAAGTTCAAACTTAAAGAATCAAATATTCATACAAGCATGTTGAATGCATTTATCTGGGATAATTTGTTTTTTCATTCACAATTAGCATCAATACATTATACTTATATGATGTTTATCTGACAATCAAAATGTGACATGTAACTTTATTCTCTAGCATGCATAAAAAAAATTGCGTAAGATTTGCTTAACAGAGTTTATAAAGTAATGAAAATTATTTCATGCACAGTAAATTAATTTAAATTTGCATAAAATTAGTGAATACAGTTTAAATTAGGGATGTCAAATCAGTTAATATTTGATAATCGGTTACTCAGACCTTTATCCGATCGAGTACCAGGGTACTCAGTAAAAGCGTAAATACAAGTGTGTTAATTGTGAGCCCTGTTAGGCTTTGTTAAATTTCATTTAGCTTTTTATCATGTACATAAATGTATATACACATCGACTTCAACGGAAATGATTTTTTTGTACTAAATTTATTTATCACATAAATACAAAAGACACAATTAATACATCAAAAATAAGAAATGGTTTACAGTTCTTGTATATAAACATAATTTTTTATTGCAAACTCGTTATCTGGGACATAATATATACTCACATTTAGCGTCCTGTGAATCTGGTGAGTCCTCTGGAAGATGTTTAATGTAATCTGAAAAAATAAAGGTAAACCATAGTAATGAGATGGTGTACAAATGTAACCTACATTGGACAGAATTCACAATATCAAAACAAAATTTGCTTTATTTCCTAAAACGGTTCAGTATTTTGTACATTTATTTCTGTGTTAGATTGTTCAGTGGTAGTTGATTCCTGAGCAGGTTCCTACTGTGTTTTATATGATTTCTTTTTATTTTTTTTCAACACTGTTCTAAACACTAGTGGCTACATTCCACATAAACATCTTGTTCAATATGTCATACAGTATCTCTTCTATAATAAGCTGATATCTAAGATTTCTTTGTATATTCAATATCTAAGATTTCTTTGTATATTCAATATCTAGGATTTCTTTGTTTTATTCCATATCTAAGATTTCTTTGTTTTATTCAATATCTAAGATTTCTTTGTTTTATTCCATATCTAAGATTTCTTTGTTTAATTCAATATCTAGGATTTCTATATACAGGATATATCCTATCTGATATCTAGGAATTCTTTGTATGAGTTTTAACATGTGATATCTCACCTTTAAGAAGTAATTGATATCTAGGAATTCTCTGTATGGGTTCTAACATGTGATGTTGTAAGGTCAGCTTCCCACATTCTGGATAGCTCTAAAGAATGAAAATTTATAGTGAAGAATATGCTGCCAAATTAACCTAAATTCCAACTATCGTTGATGCCTTGGCATAACCAACAAAGTAGGCAGTAAATTCTTAAATATTTATTTTTCTGATTGTTTCTCTCTTTGAAAGAGAGGTGAGTTAATTTCTGAATAATTCAACCCGAATGTACATTTCGCCAAGTGGATTGTCGGTAGTACCAGGTAATTTTTTTTCTTTCCACTGTTTATACATTTCAAACTACAGCAAAACTCGTTTAGTACGAACACAGATATAACAAATTCATGGCTATAGCAAAGTTTTCTTGGATTCCCAGCTATATAAATTTAACAAATTATAAACCATAAAACCATATTATATGGATATAACAAATTACAGATATAGCGAAGTAATTTCGTAGGTCACTGTGACTTCATTAAAACCGAGTTTTACTGTATACACTTAAATTCCCTTTATAAACATATGAGGTACTAAAATTATTACAGCTTGTTTTTCCCTATTTATAATCAAGCTTTCTACATGTATATATTAAATTTAACTAAAAACAAGTCAGATATACCTGGATTTCTTTGAGGAGAGTTAAGAACTTGGGTGACTTTTCCGTCCATGTGTTGATAAGGTTCATGGCGTGGTCAAAGTTACGAACATACTCTGTGTACAGCTTCAGGAAGGGGGCGTTGGTCTTCATTAAGTCTCCTATCCTTGGCTGTGCTTCCCTAAACAAAAAACATTATAGAGATTAAAAATGAATTACTGAAATTATACAAAAGTTAATATTCATCAATATACAATAAAACATGATTATAGAGAAAAGCTTATAATGAATTGATGTTTACAGCAAATTAATTTTCATTCCCTGTAGCTTTAAAATGTATTGTGAACCTCACAGATACAAGGAATTACATTTACGATAATAACAAATCAAAATTGTCCCTCCCTGGCCCTTCATTATAAGCATGCTTTACTGTACGAGAAAGCTAAACACAAATTCTTAAAATACACTGTGTTATCTTATATTGTCATTTACACCTCTCTTGTAAAATCTATGTGAATTTCTCCTTTGTGCTGTTCTATATATATTTGAATATTTGTGCATTATCTGACCTATGTGAACACCTTTTACAGTAATTTCTGCTCTGTGTGAACACAAATGGGCTATGATCTATTCCTATCTAACCTAGGTGAACATCTACTATGTGCTATCTAATATATGTGAACACCTCCCTGGTGCTATCTGATCTATGTGAACGTTTCCAATGTAATATCTTAAGGAGACCCTCCTATTACTTTGAAACCAATCCTTCTTCTATTTTTTTTTACCCCATTCCTCTGTATATTATATACTGCCTGTTTTGTTTTAAAAAATATCCATATTTACAGCATTTCTAAGTGAATCTAATTTTTTCTTGAAATGTTGTTCTTATTTTTACTCCCTCCCTTGCACTGACTTTTCTACATGAACCCCTCCCTGTACGCAAGGTCCCTCCCTGTACATGATGTAGTTTGTGACCCTTCTTTCATGCTCTCTTCTGTAACCCCCGCCCCCCTCCACCTACCAGTCAGCCATGCGCTTCTGAAGCTGAGGCAGCAAGAAGTCCTTGTGGAAGTGGTGGATGCTGGTAATGTTGGAGAAGATCTGAGGCAGGATGTCCGGCGGCAGAAATTTCTGGCTCTCATTCTCCTCCCGGAATTTCTTCTGGAAAGTCTGGAAAAATATCACAGATGAAACCTTTAAACACTTGTTTCTCTCATCTGCTGCATTCAGAGAGACAATTTTTGTAAAATCAATCATTTTTATGTGGATTAATTTTTGTTGCTTTTGTGGTTCCTCCATGTAATCAAATCCCCATATCATGCACTGATATCTTTCCTCAAGCAACAAAAAAGGTAATCCCACGAAAATATGTGATTTTACAGCATAAAAGTATTTTGCAAATGATTAGTACATGTACTCAAACTTAAGGTAGCAAATAATTCTATCAAATTAAAGTGTCCTGAAGTCTTTTATGTACTAGAAAGAAGAAAGAATGTGTGATTGCTGGATGGCAACTTGAGGCTGGTGTACTCAAGAAGAATAATTGATTGATTGTATGTTGTTTAAGGGGGGACCTATGTCGTTCTACGTCAAAGCAGCGTTACGTGACGTCACAATAGCGACGTTTGTTTTTTACCTGTTGACTTTTGCAGTAGTGATATAGGCATAACATTGTTATTAATCAATAACGTACACAGTTTACAAAAAGAAAATTTATTCATAATTAATAACAGTCTTTTTTGATTTATGGAGTTTGTTAATATTAGAATTCTCTTCCTTTGGTAGATAATTCATAGTAATTTAAGTTGTGAAGAAATACCTCGATGATATGCTGATATATAAGTGCAAAAAGATTTAAGATAAAATTCAGCAAAGAAAGCGGCTTAAATCAGGGAAATATGCTTAATTTTATGTTTACCATTAATTGTATTTTCTGGATAAAACTAAAAAAAAAATTAGAAATGTGCTTGTACGTATATTTGCTTATTGATTTGTAGTACATGTATATTTTATTTTATAAAGTCATTCTTAGGTTCTAATAGGTGTTCGTTGTTGACGGGGAAATAGGGGGGGGGGGGGGCAGAATGATTAGAATGAAGAAGAAAAGAATTAATCTGTTTAAATGGTTTCTAAATCAAAACAAAATACTCGTTTTTCGCAAATTAGTTTTATTTTCAGATGTTTGTCAGTGCTTACTTACCTTTATTACCTTTAATTTAGTGCAAAAAGGTCAAAATTTATGACACAAGAGTACGAAAATAAAAGAAAACGTCATATTTCTTGTTTATTTTATCATAAAGGTATACTTTTTTCTTTGTTAAAATAAAGAGATGTGTCGTTTCTTTCAAACAATATGAATTACGACATTTTCACACAAAGACTTTTTAAGATATTACCTGTCATGTATGTCGGAATTGTTAAAAATACGACAAGAAAAACGGGGTGATACTTATACTGTGCGCCTTTATAATTTTTCATGCGAAATAAATTTCAATGAACTTGCCCTAATTTTAAAGATACAAGTCATATAAATTGAATACATCTTGATTTCGAATGTGATTTTACATTTTTGGTTCTTTTTAACGCATATTTGGAGTAGAACAAGAATGTCTGAAAATAATCTATTTTTAGCACTTTACACTGTTTTTGCACGTGCTCCTATGTAAAAATAAGCATATAAAGGTATTGTTTTTAATACCTAAAAATAAAGAGCAAGTGGTCAGGAAAGAAATGTCAAAATTTTGAAAATTTCACACAAAGACTTTTCGGACATAGGTCCCCCCTTAATGTCCCTCTTGAGAATTTTTCACTCATATGGTGACTCCACCACTTGCTGGTGGAGAACTGAAAATTTTGTCCTTATACTGTTCACCACTTAGGGCCGTTGAGCAGGGAGGGATCTTTTTTGTGCCAGCACCTACTGCGTGGGACCTCGGTTAATACAGTCTCTCAGAAGGACTGGTCTCCACATCCCACAGTGGGATTCAAACCCACAATGAACGGATAAACTCCTTACTTTGCAACTTTCAATCAGACGATCTAACCACTGCACCACGCAGGTGACTACTCAAGAAGAGATTGCCAGCTTTCTGCCACCTATTTAGTCTATACCTCTTGATTTCACTTTTGTACTGTTAATATACCATATCTAGACTTCAATAAAATGAACATAAAACTTACTTCATCCAGTAGCTGAAGCCTTGTGGTATAAGCTGCCTCGGTCTGTAATAACTCGGAAGCTATCTTCTTAATTTTACACTCCCCAACACAATTTGGATCCTGCAGTAAATCAAAGGATTTTTTTTTTTACACGTATTGATCAGGAAAAAGAATTAATGCTATAACAATTGCAACCTTTAGCAGTGGGTTTTTACTTATAAAAAAATATCAAATCGACATGAAAAAGTAAGACAGGACTTAAATGTAAAGGTATTAACATAAAATTTCCTAAAGATATTCTTGAGTTGAGTTCTGAAATTGAATCTTGATGCCGTGGAGCATGATTTTTATTATCCATTATTTTATTTAACCTCTTGTACAGAATTTTCAAACCTTACATCCAAAGTTTGCAAATTCAAAACTAAACAGTAGAGATAATTCATTCTTAACAAGAACAGGTCAAAGAGAGATCAAAGTTCAGTGAGGCTCTAAATGGGTTCAACATATTTGATTTTCTCTTGTGCATAGTTTTACCCTAACACGATTGTAGTCTGTGAAAAGTGGACTTCATTGATTATCTATAAGCTTGTCTTCAAGTCGCCAGTAATGCACTACAGCTGCACAATTGTTATAGCAGTGTCTCAAGCTTCCGTTATTTATCTAACACTGAGAAATTCTCATTTTGCTTCATTTGATATTTGCACAAGGAGCAAAATAAATGCAGCATATGCTCACATCAATATTTTGATAAGAGGCTGAATCATGAAACTGATTTGAAAATCAAACATTCATAATTTGACAATGATTCTGCAATTGGAATCACTATATACAAGGAAGAAATGTTTGCGAGTTAAAAAATGAAAATCTTTTTTCTTCATTTTTTTTTAAATTTCACCAAGGGAAAAATTTAAACAGCATTTTTAAAAAAAAACTAAAAAATTTTGAAAATTGTTCCAGGTGGATTTTTTTTCTCCCAATCTGTGTGGTTTGTTCAATCAGTATAAATTTTTTAATGATCTTCAAAGTACAAGTTTAAACTTGATCACTGTTTTTGAAGCCATAGGAATTCTGAATACTGTGGTTTCATCAATTTTCGTTGGCATGGAAAAAAATTTTCGAACAATGATTTTTTGTAAAACAGATTTTTTTTTTTCATGTAGAAAATTTTGAATTATTTTTTTAATTTGTGACTTACAAAGGCCTTGCCTTTTGAAATACATATGAATATCAAATTTATTAATTCAATGAACATTTGAATTCGTTGATCTGCTCAACAACGAAATCCACGAAAATTGATGCTCAACGAATATTGATAAAACCAAAGTATTTGTTTACTGGGTAACTACATAAAAAGACAATATGATGAAATGATAATGACCTCTTTGACCTCTACCGGGTGTTCTTCTTCCAGGTCACTATCAAACTCACTGAAGCTGCCAACATCGGAATCAGACCAACTGGAGTCAAACAATTTTGCGGGGTCAAGGCCAATACTGGTCCCCTCCTTGATCGTTTCCTCCTCCCCTCCAGTTTCCTGACCAACTGATGATACTCCGTTGCTATAGAAACCAGAACTCAGAGATTTGTCACTACTGCTTATGTCCCTTTTACTTTCATTCTCTGCCACCACTTCAACATTGTCATAAGTATTCCCTGCTTCCTCAGAAACAATTTCTTTGTTTTTGCGGGAAGCTCTGGGGGATGACGTCACAACGTCATTGTCTGAGGAACTACTTTTCTGTGAGGAGTTAGAACTCCGATGACTGTTGAACACATGTTTTTTGGTTGATGGGGAAAGCACAGGGCTAGTTGTCCCCGATGAACAGTTTGAATGATCTGAACTACCATGTCTGGTTGAAGGTTTCTTATGAATAGAGGGTGGTGTTTTCACAAATTTTTCAATATCCTTTTTGGAGATTCTTGGCGAATTCTGACTTTTCACAACATCTGAGGGCTTCACATTTGGAATTTCTAGAATATTTTTTTCTTCTTCTTTTTTCTCACATTCTGAGTTTGCAGGTTTTGTTTTATCATTCGGTTTTTCCTCTATCCCCGGACTTTGAGAATTACCATCTATTTGGTTAACAAGTGCTTTCACAAATCCTTTAGACATGACGGTTTTCCGAAATTGTTCATTTCTTGACAATCCAGAACAGAACACAGAAAGAGAGGGATCCCCCTTTGAATTATAAGATGCCTGCGGACTTGGATGAACAAATCCTCGTTTTTTAAATGATGGTGAAGAAGGTGTTGATAAAGATCGCAATCTTGGTCCACTATTCCCAGCCCCAATTTGCTGATATTCTAAAAGTCTCCGTTTAACAATGCCCGATAATTTTGGAGAACTCGGTGTGGACTGCGTGGTTTTTTCTTGAAATTCCTCACAAGGGGAGCTAACTTCTGTCTGTGGTTCACTCACTGATCCCTGTGAATCTCTCTCCAGTGGAATTATTAGATCCTCCTCTGAGTTTTCGGAGTCGGCTGTTCCTGTTGTCACTGTCTGAATCACAAGACCATTTCTGGTTCGGCCCTGTAGTTTCTTACTCAGTCCAACATTGGTGAAAAGTTTGTCCAGAAACTTAGGTTTTGAGGGTGCTAAAAAGAGAAAATTGAAAAAATTAAATGATGAATATAAAACCTTTGAAGGAACTAGGGTTCATCTTAATCAAATTAATATAATGATGACAGATACATTGGTTTAATATTCTATATGCTAAAAAAATAAAATACAATAATGAAGTGTAAGAGCATACACACGATGTCTGAAATGACAGCATTTCATAATGAACTTTCCCCCCCCCCTCAATAATCAGTGCATGTATTCAATACCATCCTTCTCATTAAATCACTGCATGAATTAATTCACCAAATGATGAGTCAAGTTTCCAGTGAGTAATTCCTACTCCAAAATAACACACAACACAACTAAAACAATACGACTTACCCCACATACACATTTTGAAGGCCATAATTTCACATGAGTTTCATCTTTCCTTCTGGACCTAGAAAAAGATTTTTTAAGATTTTTCCTATATACGCTATGTAAAACTTTAATTGGCCATTCCCCCACACAGAGACCTGATGGTCATGACTTGAACAAACTTGAATTACACTACCTGAGGATGATTCCACATGAGTTTCATCTCTCCTGGCCCAGTGGTTCTTGAGAAGAAGATTTTTAATGATTTTTCCTATATATTCCTATGTAAAACTTTGATTGGCCATTTTTGCCCCGCCCTACCCCCGGGGGTCATGACTTGAACAAACTTGAATCTACACTACCTGAGGATGATTCCAAATGAGTTTTTCTTTCCTGTTTCAATGTGAGAAGAAGATTTTTTAAATTTTTGGTATATATTTTCATGTAAAACTTTTTTTTTGCCCCGCCCTACCCCCGGGGGTTTAAATTATTACACTTGAAGATTCCCATGAGCTCACATGTCATGGTCAATTTCATTCACAGAAGATTTTTAATGATTTTTCCTATATATAAATGTAAAACTTAAATCGGCCATGGATCATATGAACAAATATCTACAAAAATGAATTTTAAGTTACATCTTTCCTGGCCCAAATAATCAGATTTATAAAGATTTTTCCTATATATTCCTATGTAAAAAACATTTTGGCCCCGCCCTACCCCCGGGGGTCAAAAAATCACTTGAATTTTTACTACCCAGTTGATTCCACATGAGTTTCATCTTTCCTGGCCCAGTATTTTAAAAGATTTTTAAAGATTTGGCCTATATATTCCATGTAAAACTTTAAGGGGGTGCCATTTTGGCGCGCGCCCTACCCCTAAAATTGTCAAAGTCTAACGTAAATCACAGTTTCTTTCCTACAAAATGTTCTTAGGAGAAGATTTTTTAAAAATGCCAATAATTTTTCCTAAATCATGATTATCTCCCCTTGGAAAAGGGCGTGGCCCTTCATTTGAACAAACTTGAATCCCCTTCACCCAGGGCTTTGTGCCAAGTTTAATTGAAATTGGCCCAGTGGTTCTTGAGAAGAAGATGAAAATGTGAAAAGTTTAGGACAACGACAACGCCGACAACGACCCCGACAACGCCGACAACGACAACCAGACAACGGACAAATTGTTCAAATCACTTGAGCCGCGCTCTGAGCCTAACTGTCCAATTGGATGACATAGTGTTAAATGTTTTTGCATTAATAAATATATATCAAACACGAAATATCATTTTTGTAATATTTAAATAATTTTAAAATATATATATATTCATAGGCAATCTTTCGTGAAATAAGAACCTCAAGTTTTCAAAGAAGGAAAAGGAAGAAAAAATTTTTTGTGACCTGAACTTTATCATGACATTATTAAGCAAGACACACCCTTTCATGGGAAATCTTTGTGTGAATTGAGAACCTACCAAGTTAATTAAAAAAAAGATATAATAAAACAATATATTTTAAAATTTTAAAGTGAAAAGAAAACATTTCCAAATGACCTTTCAAATGACACACCCTTGGGTCATGGGCAATCTTTATGTGAAAGAAAAACCTACCAACTTTATCCATAAGAAAGATATAGACCGGACACGAATTATGAAATTTTTCTTCCAGTGACCTTGAACTTCCCCAAATGACCTTGGGTCAAGGTCATGACACACCCTTGGGTCATGGACAATCTTTGTGTGAAATGAGAACCTGCCAAGTTTATCCATAAAAGATATGTGTCAAACATGAATTTTAAATTCACATGCTTATTGCCTATCATCACTGTCAAGGTCATGACACACCCTTGGGTCATAATCTTTGTGTGAAATGGGAACCTATAAGTTTATCCATAGAGGGGAGACACATCACAGCTTAAAATTTTTCTTCAGTGACCTTTTCCCCAAATGACCTTTCTGACACATATACAATCTGAGAATACCAGAGAGTTTATCCATAACAAGATATGTGTCAAACATGAATTCCATCTTTTCTCGTAAATGACCTGTGAGACTTCCCCAAATGACCTTGGGTCAAGGTCATGACACACCCTTGGGTCATCACAAGTCTTTGTGTGAAATGAGAACCTACCAAGTTTATCCATGGGATGACCGGACACGAAATATGAAATTTTTCTTCCAGTGACCTTGAATCTTGTCAACCAAAAACCTTGGGTCAAGGTCATGACACAAAGGTTAACACATCTTAGTGTGGACTACTATAGCACTGACTATTTGTATTTATATGCTTCATTTATCAATCAAATAGGTGTCTGAAGTTTTCTGACAGCAAGTGACTCTGCCCTGGTCAACCTTTTTAGTATAAAATTGTATAATAATACAATATGTAAATGTAAAGCATACACACGATGTCTGAAATGACAGCATTTCATAATGAACTTTCCCCCCCCCCTCAATAATCAGTGCATGTATTCAATACCATCCTTCTCATTAAACACTGCATAATTAATTAAAACAAATATAGCATAGTTTCACTGGTATTCCTACTCCAAAATAACACACAAAAATTAAAGTTATATGATATATATATTTTGAAGGCCAATCAATGTACCCGGTACATCAGTGACCTATATCATTTATTGAAATTTTTGAGACCATGACACTTCACTATTGATTTTAGCCAAATTTAAGTCAAGTGTACAACTCTTGAATGTGCATGACTTCTCAAAAAATTTTTTTTTTTTTCCTTTATACTGTTAACTCAAATTTGCATTAAAAACCTTTTTTATCTGATTTCATTAATTTAAATTATTCATTGAAGACCATGCTCACATGTCATGTCAATTTCATTCACAAAATCCATTCACAACAACTCACTTGAATATAAATAAATCAATTCTTAAATAGATGGATTATAATTATGTTTAATATTACAAAAATGAATTTTGATTACATCTTCAAATAATCAGCTTTTATTTTTCCATTTAGCACATGAAAACAAATTATCAGTAAATGGAAAAAAATTCACAGACATACTTAATCTGTATGTTGTTAATGATATAAATAATATTTTTTATAAGATACAGCTATTTAGCCAACTTCCTGATTAACTTAAAAAGCAAACATTTTTTAATATCTTAAATAATTTTAAAATATATATATTCACAGTTTCGTTTCAATATCTTAAAAGAAGGAAAAGTAAGAAAAAATATTTGTACTGACTTTATCAACATTATTCACAATTAGAGCTTACCATGTTTGTATTCACCCTAGGCAATAAAACAATATAAACAAAGTTTAAATTTCTTTTTTAGTAAAAGAAAACATTTACTTTTAAAAACATGCTACTTTACAAACAAAATGTTTCAGTCTTTACATTTTACTGTGAAGTGTGTAACTGGATTATAATGTAAGAGTCGCTGCTGGTGTATTAAATTCACATGCTTATATGCCTATCATCACTGTGGTCTGCAGTCAGTAGGGAGCTATAATCTTGTGAATGGGACACTTATAACTACTATAATACAGGGGAGACACATCACAGCTTAAAACATGTCTTATGACCATTTCTACATCATATACAACACTAAACATGTAGAGATCTCATGATGCAGTTCATAACATGGAATAATGTGTAAAGGGGAATAACTCCATCTACATGCTCGTTAATGCTGTGAGACCTGACAATATGAATATGACCGGTGACACATTTTCACAAGTTTTGTGTGCATTTTGACCTTATGGGATGATTAAGTATGACTAATCTTTGTCAACAACAAAAACCTCAAATGAATAAAAACACATTTAGCGTTTACTACTATAGCACTGTCTGTTTGTATTTATATGCTTCATTTATCAATCAAATAGGTCATATGGAGAGTGTATATATGACAGCAATGACATACTGGGGTTGTACATGGATTTCAACCTTTTTGTATAAAATGTATGGTAATATGTAAATTAAACTGTATATACAAATTTCACTGACTGTCATAGTCACATTGAGGTATCCAACCCTTTCAACACTGATAAAAGGATCTAAAACAATATAGCATAACTTCACTGGTAGTCCAAGAAAAACCTTGCAAAAATTATGAAGTTATATGATAGCAAGCTATTCTAATATCAATGTACCCGGTACATCAGTGTATCATATCATTTATTGAAATTTTTGGTTACCATGATCATGATGATAGCCAAATTAAGTCAAGTGCACAACCTTGAATGTGCATGCATGCTCAAAAAACATACTCCTTCTTTATACTTTCTAAATTTTAAAAATCTTTACTAACATCTGATTTCATTAATTCTAAATTTATTTCCTCACATAAAGGCCATACTGTTCAATTCATGTAATGCTAAATTTTTCGCAGAAGCTAATTTAAAGACATGTATACATTCAGCTACCTACCACATACATCTCAAATGATCATTTTTCCATTTAGCACATGAAAACAAATTATCCAGTGGACATTACAATTCCAGACATAGATAATCTGTATGTTGTTAATGATATAAATAATGCATGCAGTCTTATAAGATACAGCTATTTAGCCAACTTCCTGTTTTCACCCAAAGCAAACAATTAAACTCTATGCATTGATAAAATGTGTGATACTTAGATAGTCCAATAGAATCTCAAGATATATTAATTCAAATAAAAACATCCTCCGTTTTATGAAATTCACAATTAGGCCTACCAAGCACTAAAAGGCAATCAGAGCTGAACAAAGTTTCATTTTCTTTTTTATCTAACATTACATTTATAACAAACAGGCACTTTACAAACAAAATGTTTGGGTCTTTACATTTTATCTCAGTGGCATTGAAACAAGGTCATCTGGATCCAAGGACTAGGTCAATACCGAATTAAGACAATGTCAATTATAGGTCACAAGGAAGGTGTACTGACAAAAGCTTCAGCAGAAAGATGTATATGGATTTCATACACTGACAGTTTACTACATCAGGTGTACCATATGTATAGGTATTCATTTACTACCAGTTGGTCATATGGAGGGTGTATATGGACTTAATTTACAATCAATAGATCATATGGAGGGCTTATATGCACTTCATTAACTACCAATCACTCAAAAGGAGAGTGTACAATATACATATGGACTTCAATTACTACCAACAGGTCATATGGAGAGTGTATATATGAATGGAATCCATTTATTACATACTGAGGTTGTACATGGATTTCAGTTGCTATGAATAGGTCATATGGAGGATGTATATGAATTTCATTGACTGTCATACATGTAACTGCGATTCAGTTAAGGTTGCAACAGGCTATAACGCACATCATATTTTCAATAGGTCATCTGAAGGGTGTGTGACATAGATTTTAAATAAAACCAATGTGTCATATGGAGTTCCATAAGGATTTTTCCGACTAAATAGGTACATGTACCAGTCAAAATTTGTATTTTCCATATTTATATAAATACACCGCTTATTTTCATATATTTCCTGGTTTGTACAGATTTTTTTTACTTTTGTTAAAAAAATTTCCCGAATGCAAAGCAAAATTTTATTGCTACTCGCTGCTCTGTGACATCCTCCAATGTCATGTTTTTTTTCCATTTTTAATCAAGTCCTTTAATTATGTGTTTCTGATACTTGTACAACGACATGTCGATATATTACATTACCTGATAGCATGAAATTGAGAAATAGCAAGACAAAATTTAAACATGTAATTTAAATGGACTTTATTAACCAATAGGCCATTTATATAGAGGTATTTACTTTTATATAATATAAAGTAAAAATTGGTAAATTACTGAATTTTGGTCATATGCTACGGTGGATTTCATTTTGCTCTAGCCTAAATCTTCAATAACTTTTATAAATATGAAGATATATTCCAATTTTTTAAATCAAATTATTCGATTTGTTGTTAAATAAATTTCATTTACTAAATTTGGATGTAAGTGGATATGGATTTCATAAATAAAAAAATTAGGGGTCACATACTTTTTGAATGACCCTGGTATTTCATTTACTGATACTAGGTCATATGTACGGTGGATATGTATTTCATTTACTGATACTTTATCCAAGGCAGTTTCTGTTAGGGATTTATTTTCAGTATAGACTATTTAATTAATTAGGCTGTATATATTTTACTGCTATAGATTTTAGGCAGCTCTCTTTGATAAATATTAGATCTGATGGTTAATCTAACCATCTGTCAGGAATAAAAATCTAGAAAATAGGAAAATAGGACTTGAACCTTGTGCCTCTTGTAAAACTTAGAGAGCTAGTACTCAACCAACTGACAAACCATAATCTCATTATAGCTATGAACATGATGAAAATAGCTTAATTTTTTCCACAGAGGAATTAAATACGTTGTTTTATTTTAGCTTACAGGTAAATAATGAATTCATACTACCTGTAGATTTACAATTCCTTCAGTAAAAGAGAAACAGATTGGCCAAGGTTCACAAATGAAAGAGCCAGTTAACTTCTTGAACCTTCAATTCAAACTGCAGAATGATTTATTCACACAGTTTTAAAACTTCCCTGTTCTATGGACATCTTTTGAAAAAAAAAATAATTAAACAGAATGTTCAAGGCAAAAAAGGTTCCAATAATTCCCTCTTACAGTATGAAATGTTTACTTTGACAGAGTTGAAATAAATGCACAATTCTTTTCTGATCAAATCCCAATTTAGAAGTATTCACTGACAAAAATGTAATGTACGTATGTCCATCAAAAGTGTCAGATTCTAAACTTCCTCGATAAAAAGATAAAATGTCATAAATATACAATCCAGGTCACTGTCATATATATATGTAAATTAAACATTAGTAGGTAAACAGAAATTTGGCAAGCCTACATATATACATTGTACATTTCTAATGTCGACAACTTGTTCATGTACAATAAGCTAGACGATCCTTATTGTGTCTGAGTTTCTGAAAACCAAATACTGCTTTACTTATAATCATAGAAATCAGAAAAACAAATTCTTTTACTCTGATCAGAAGTTATTCATTAAACAGTAAGAGAAGAATGTACTATGAAGACTTACATGCTGGTGTGGAATATTTATAAAGTCCTCGAGCGATTTATGTTGTTCCGAGAGAGAGTTGTGGTATGTGTTAACCAGGATGTACTAAACAGGGATTACAGAAATCACCATAATAGCCGAGGACACTTGTCACACTTACTATACATATATATATTATCAGTTTATAATACACAATGATCCCTTGTGTTTATGTGTGCAAACAGGCATGTAGATGAAATCCTTTACATACTGGGCCATAAAAATACCTCCAATCACCTGTGCATTAGGACAAATATCATTCTGTCAGAAAGGCAGTGTGCTTCCAAGCATAAAAGTACTAGAGAGTAATGATGTCATAATCACTGTTTTGTAGTGTGAATGATTGGTGTTTTCTGACAATGGTTTCATTTAATTTACTAAAATCATAAAGGAAAACAATATTCATTTTACTCCACAAGAACTCATAAGATGGAAAACAAAATTTTTTCAAAATGATTGATAATTAAATTTTCATTTTGAATGCTAGGAAATCTTTTTCAAAAAAATTTCAGAATCTGAAGATAGACATAGTCATATGGGACTGTGATTATACCTTAAATATAAATAAAGTAGAGGTAAATTTTTTAAAAATAAAAGCTAAAAAAAAAATCATCAGATACCTGTTTGCCTGTAAAGCAATTATGAACAAAACCAAATTCATGATGTTTTATCCTGAAGGTGCAATGTTACATGTTGGGAAAATGCATTAGAATCTACTTAAAGGTTATTGACCGAATATCAGGAAACATGCCCGTCCAAGGCATTTGAGTTGTAAGTGGACAGAGCATGAGGTCCACATCCACATTACAAGGGCGTGACAAATTTTTATGAATAAAATCTTTTGATTAAATTTTAATGAGTGTCATCTTAATAACATCATCAATATAGTTTCCAGTTAATTCAAAGATATGTGTGATGTTAAATGTATGTATGTGATGTCATTATTAAATATTTAATGGTGAGCGGGGAAAATACATTATGATGTCACAAACATATGACAAGGTTAACCAAAGGTTAACTCAGCAGATCATCTTAGCCATTGATTAATATTATTGGTCTTTCATGTAAATTTCACGTCAACCACAACATTGTGTACAAATTGATAATGTTATCATTTTTAATGTTATTTACAAGCATTAACCTTCATGGTCTTCAAATAACCTTGACCTTTGATCTACAGTTATTGATCTTGCAGGATAATTCATCCATTCTTTTATGACCTCTGGTGCATAAATTCGACTTGTTTGTCAATTAATAATTCTTCTAAAACAGCTGTGTCTTCATGTTTTAAAACTATCCTTAATAAACAAGAGCTGCCAAATTAGTCACCTGACATTGATAAAACTGCCCACCAAATACTGAACTGTGCTAATACACTGTTAAAATAAAATTGCATGGGGAAGAAAATATTGAACTTCCTTAAATCTATAGACAACTCTGAGCCCAGAACTCACTTGTATGGGTCTATATAGTATCTATATATATATACATGTAGCATAGAAAAACCATACTTTCCAATTCTACATTCTGAAAATATAACTTCCCGATCAAGAATCAGAAGGGTGTATCTGTAATATGATGCCAACAATACAATCAGTCTTGGGACAGGTACACTTCCATTTACTTTGAATTAAAGGTACAACAGGAAAATTTTCCTACTTTAAATATTATGTAAATTATATACATGATGTAAGAACTATCAGAATACCCTTGTATATTATACATATGCAAAAATAAAAAAATCTTCCTTTTATTAAAATAATGTACAGTAAAACTCGTTTAGTACGAACACGGATATAGCGAATTCATGGATATAGCAAAGTTTTTCTGTGTCCCCGGCAAAATTCTTAACAAATCTTTGTTAAATTTTACGGTTAAAACGGACTCTGATATAACGAATTTACGGATATAGCGAACTGATTTTGAGTCCCGTTGAGGTTAAATATAATAAAATTTACATCTTTTATAACGAACTTTCAAAGATTACAAAAAACTGATGAACTAAACTGACTTTATTTCCTTTTAGCATTCGTATATAAAATTCTATTCATAATAAAACTTTTATTATCGAAGATGTGTTTTGTAATATTTGCTTCCCTAACATATTTGGTAGTAATACTTGAAGATAAACATGCATATTGCGAATTCGCTATAATGGTTATACGAATTCGTTATACGGATATAACGAATTACGGATATAGCGAATTAAATTCACAGGTCCCAAGGACTTCGCTATAACCGAGTTTTACTGTATAGAGATTTAGGATTTAAGAACCATATTGTACATGCATTCACTTCAAAACAAATAGAATCTAATTAACTTGGAATATATTATGCATGTGCTCTAATGACACACATGCATATGATATATACAGTACATGTAAAGAAAATAATTGCCTAATTTTCTCTATACATTAATATTTTCTGTCAAAGTAACATTATTACACATACTATCACTGAAAAAAAATCTAATTAGGTAGGCAAAGTTCTACTTCCATCAAAATAACACAGCCTTAAATAAAACATGATAATATACCCTTAACATACCTGCACATACAGAGTATATTACACAGAGTATAAGAGATGGTTAACAAAAGTTACAAAACTACATTCATCTCTTGAAAAGTCAAGGTAGGAGATATATGACACTTTTATTTTTTATAGATACATAAACAGATGGTTTTTAAACAGTTGGTCTCAAATTGCTTTCATCTATTTTAGCATACATCCTCTGGGTATAAAAGGTTGGTGTTGTTGACTAAATATTCCATAAACCTTCAAAAGTTCATTCCTCTACTGCAGTGTAAGAGGATAACATGCAGATAAGCTAACATTAATTTGAATAATACATGTACTGAATACCCTTCATAAGGAAACCTGAAGGTCAGAGTCTCAAGGACAGCTTAGAAACCAACATGTGGTAAAACTTCACTGTAGGTTGACTGGGTAAATAAAGCTAAAAGTGTTACCATAAAGACTAATGTAAAGAATATCTCATATGGGAAACTGTTACTTTGATGATGGTGTGTTGAGCCAAGGCAATTGTATACCAGCTAACCTTGACCTGATGTGACTGAAATTAAGCTTTGGGTACAGCTGTAAACTAAGTAACCTTGACCTCCTAATATGATTAATAAGGTTTACCTTGAAAATGGAGCTTGAGGGCAGCTAGGGTAAACTAAGTAACCTTGACCTGATTTGACTGAAATTTATCTTGAAGATGTAGCTTTAAGCTGTTGAAGGGCAGCTGTAAACTAAGTAACCTTGACCTGATGTGACTTAGATTTACCTTGAAGATGCAGCTTTGAGGGCAGTTGTATACTGGATAACCTTGACCTAATGTGACTGAGGTTTGGGATGGACACAGCTCGCTGATTTTTTGGTTTTAGGGGAACTTCAACAGTACGAGTGCAACTCTCAAAAACTTCTTCATCAAAGGTGCTTAAATCATCAGTTGTAGATGGCACAGGAAATCCATCTCGATACTCTACAAAAAAGTGGCATCCTTTAGAGATTTTTGTCTCAATACATGCAATACGGCTTGCAATAATTAAACCTGAAATTCAAAAATCCACAGAAAAGTACCATTTTGTGTATTATCCTTTATATGCCTAGATTTTGACTTTTTGAAATAAATACATTGATTTATCACAATTTGAATATTCACTTATCATACAAGAATTCCCTTATCAGATCCTTAACTCTAATACATATTTGACAGGGTTAAATTCAGGCCTCTGAAATTCATTATGTGTTTACAAATGATTCACTGAATATGTAATACAGGTAGTATACATGTGTGCCAGAAGAAAAAGTTTAAATAATGTCATATCATTCAAACTCTGACTAATATAAGGGCATCAAAGGTGCTTTAATGTTTTTCCCTACCAATGACAAATGTTAGCCTTAGAGAAACTCCCAGGTTTTATTATATATAATACATGTATATTACTCCCTTATTCCTAGCTGGTTAATGATGTCTTCACTATCAAGAATGACTCTGTATTGAGATTTTAGCATTTAAATCATGATAAAATTCCGACATGGAAAAAAAAAATCATTCCTAGGGTGATTGAATAATAAGCGAATTCCCCCTATATTAATTCATCTTAAGTGGCACAACATGGTGTATTTTAATAACTGCAATATGTGCAAATTGTATAATTTATCTTTTAAAAAGTATACTGTCCATTCTATTCATGAACATTCTTTTGTCATCTACATATCGTATAAGTGGAAATTCTAACGAGACGCAAATTTAGCGATTTGTCCTTAAAAATTGGTATTTTATTTTTAGCGAGATGTTATTTTAGCGATTTAAAAAGCTCACTAAAGAAGCTATTACAAATAAAACACAATTAATTTTTAGCGATATTCAATTTTAGCGATCTTGGCACCCTCGCTAATAATGCCAAAATTAAATCCTCGCTAAAAATTCTGCTAATACTGTACATTATAGCAGCTAGCTGTTGTAAAATTTAATATAGAAAAAAATATATTAAATTTGAAAAGATATAGATTATAGATATTATATACACAAATGATTTACATGAAGATGAGATATGCATAATGTACTTTTCACCCACTGAATTTGACAACCAAATGACATCTTTCACAGATCAAAAAGTTTGCATTACTGAAATCATAAATTTTCAAACCTAATAATTTCTGGCAATTTAAATTCTCATTCCTGAGAAGCACATGTATATTTACCGGTCAAAAATTAAAAATAAGTAAAAATAAACTATCTGCTAATAAAGAGATGCACCATGCACAGTTAGATCAAGTTACACACAATCCTTATGAAACATCAGGATAAATATCCCTCACATAAATAAAAGTTAAACCCTCATTCATGACAGTTTTCTGAATTCAATATTTTCTTCTTCTTTTTTGAAATGTATAAATAAAAGTTTCCTGTAGAGCTCAACAGACCAGGAAGAATCTGTAACGGAGATGACAACAATTGTGTATTCATTTGACAAGTGCTATTTTTAGTAACCTTCAAGTAAACATTCCGAGGGAAGTGTGAACATTGTTAAGTGTATCTGTTTCCTGTCAGCTGACTATTCTATTTAAAGACAGTGTTAGAAGGGTAGCTTAAGGTCTCTTGTGGATTCGCCTGGCAAAGTCTTGGAGGAAACCCATGGAAGGCAATATTTCTAGAAGCCTATCTGTTTCAATAATACCTACTGGGGGAGGGGGGCTAAACACGTTAAAATTTCCTTTCTCTAAATTTTTTTTTTTGTATAATTTCAAAAACAAAATGAAACTAACTACATTAAATGTACCTCATACGTTTTAATTGAAAATTTCAATACCGTCATGTATAAAACTGAAGTATTTAAGATTTATTAAGGTTTCTCGGACCTTCTGGGAGAGAGATAACCCTCTTTAAGATAAATACCTAAGGAATTTTTTCCTTCAATGTACAAGTAGAGTGGAGTTTGGTGCATTTACCTATTTTGGAAGTTCTCCTGGAAAAACAATATTTTATTAGAGTGAACAGTAAGGGATGACAAACCTTAAATCTAAACAAAATATGTGTTCTTTGTTGCATTTCTTAAAATAAATTTAACTGTTAGTAACTATTAACATTTTGGAACAGAGAGGGAAAACACACTAAAATTACTATTACTATTGGGAATTTTTGAACAAATACTGTGATGAATGACTACCAGTTTATAGCTGAAGTAGACAACTTAGCTTAATTATGTTCCCCAAACGAAGTTGGGGAACATATTGTTTTTACTCTGTTTCTTATTATTATTATTATTATTTTTCTTCTTCTTCCTGGGTACTTTTTTGTCCGGGAATGATCTCCTAAACTACACAACTGACTAAGGTGAAATGTTTATAGGGTCAGTAGACATGTTATGTAGATTTGCGGAACGAAAGTCATTTTGCGCGCACGTGCTTGCAAGAGCGTGCACGTGCAACATGTGAAATGACCGATTTAATTGATATAGGCGAAACTTTTAAAATTTTTGATGAAATGCTTTGAAACTTATAATATAAGGATATATTAGAAGCATAGACAATATGACATGGTCAATATAGCAAGATCTCACGCGCATGCACGTGCGCTTCGTTCTGATTGGCTGAAAATAAAGTCTCAATATCTTTCTTCTTTTTTGACGAAATCCTTTGAAATTTTGAAAATAGCCATGAATTAATATATCCTACAACATGACATATAGCAATTATCATGAAAACACGTGCATGCACGTGCGCTGCAATCTGATTGGCTTAAACTTTAAATAGCTATAACTCCCTTGATTTTCAACCAAACAGGATGGGATTTGGAACATAGATAGATATACTGGACTACTACAAGAAAGTAAGGTCACCATGCACATGCACACACGTGCATGTACGTGCACTGCAATCTGATTGGCTGAAACTTTAACAGCTATAACTCCCTTCGTTTTCAACCAAACGGGGTGAGATTTAGAACATAGATAGATGTAACGGACATCTACAAGAAGATATGGTTACCATGCTCATGTATGCACGTGCGTGCATGTGAAATGAGCAAAATCAGAAAAACACTTGAATGAGCCTATCTTTTTAATACTTTTGGATTAAATACTTTAATATTTAGTATATTTAAATATATAGATTGTGTATACAAGATGATATGGTCATTACGCACATGCATTCACATGCGCAGGCGTGCAATGCTAAAATTTGAATGAACTTTGTACACTTCTGGGTAAACGTTGTTAAAGTCTCAAATGCATCGAGTTTGTCTTATTTAATGAAGCTTACAGGGAATATGGCACCAAAAGGGAGTTGGGGAGCGTTTGGGGAACATCTGTAACGGTCCCTGTTACAATTAGCACTAGTTACTTTAATACAGAGTTATCCTCTGTAGGCAATATGTAGCCAATTTTGGAGCATGAGTCAATTAAAATACATAATTAAATAAATCACTTCACTGCATTAATAATCTGATGAATGCAAACTGATTAATAGTTAGGAGCAGCCTAACTTTGATGCTTAAGGTCTAGCAGATATTTTAAGCCATGTGTTTATAGTAAACCTCCTCCTATAGCTTTCCAAAAATACCAATAAAAATTCAATTTTACCAGAATAACTCCATGAGAGCTACAAAAATCATATGTTTCAGTTATTTTTCAAAGTGCGATGGTATTGAAGACATCCATCAATTTCAAGATGATTCAAAAATGACTCCAGGAAGACAGGTGCTTCACATTAGCGAGGATGATTAGGTCGAAGGTCAGAGATATTCCACCCTTTGTCTGGGAGGAGATTTTTACAATGTTTATATCCAGATTGCTATATCATTTCCTAGATTTACACAAACCTAGGTCTGTTTACAATAGAATTCTAGGCCCCCATTGTTATGTGGGAGTTTGACAGAAATGACCCCTCTTCTGAAGAAACAGGTGCCCCCTTAAATTACGTCTTCCTCATATCACTAGAGGTTTGTAAAGTGAATATAATGTGATCCAATATGTATACACTGTATCTAATATAAAGCTAAATATTCTCCATAGGAAATGATGTATGCAATATTCAACCATATCAATACATCCAAGTGTTTGGTTAATTTTATTAGTGTAAATGTACCTGTCTGTCTGTCTGTCTGACACATTACCTAATTAGACAGTTTTAACTGTACATAATTAGATGACTATACGAAATTTCTGTACTTAAGATAGATATAAACTAAATAGATATAAAAAATTTACTTTGAATTGGAAATAATCATGTCAAAAATCTAGATGCAAGCCTATTGCAGTGATTGGAGAGTAACAAACAAGTTTTCACAACTCTGCAAGAGATTGCTCCATCCCAGCTGATCCTTAGAGTTACGACACAATGAAAATGGTTTAATCTGTACTTTTTTGCTAGATCTTGCAAACACAATTCAAGCTGCATTCACAAGAACATTTTGTTAATAATAGTTTATCAAATATACATGGAACATACTACAAAGCTTATCTATGATATATGTGCTGTCATAATAATTTCCTTCCTTTCTCTTAAGTTTTAAGCAGATCTCTATTTCTGATAATTAAAATTTTAAAAGTTGTATCAATGTTGTCCTTTCTATAATCCAGGAAATAATTAGGGTTTTAAAATTTCCTTATACATGTAATACACCCAAATGTAGTGGTAAATCTAACCTGTAGCGGGTGATATGGAGCCAATCGTCTTCCTTCTAAACCTGGTGTAAAACTTGGCTTTTTTACTCGTCATTTGTCAAAATAATTCGCTGGAATTTCAGTATTATCCTTTGTAATTTCAAAATTTTTCTTTCATTCACAATTTCAATACACATGGCCAAGTTAATCCAAGAATGCAATCAAAAAACACGGAATACATTGAAAATAAATTTCACCAATTTAAGGAAACAGCCTTAAAAATTTGTATAAAAACAATTAGTTCCAAACTTGGAGGTGAAATATTATGTTGTTAAATACATTTTAAATATAAATTTCATGGAACAAAAAATTTTAACGATGTTCAAATTGTAAAATATTCAAAGGGATAAAACTTATCAACCACGTGGTAATATAAGTGTAGATAATAATTCTACGTTGTACCTGCTACATTAAGACACGAGAGTGTCTGTCAATAAAGACTGGTTCCCATTATGTTTACATTCTGAGATATTATTTTATTGTCCATTCTACATGTATAACTGTTCATCAAAAGAGAATAAACAAACTCTACAGTTAAAACTGAGTGCTTTGAAATGATCATTTCAATTTTTATCCTGGCCCTCTCAAAAGATTTGTTGTGTTAGTTTGTGTGTGTGTTAGTGTGTCCTGTGTGAAACAGAAGTGATGTAATTTGCTTCAGGATCGGAATGCCATTTTGATTTGCAAAGGGATGCTCTGCTTTGCGGCGCCCTTGTTGAATAAGTTTAAGTTGAGATGATTGACTTAAAGCACCTCCTTTGAGAAAAACACTCAAAATCTCTTATGTGTTAAAGCTGTATAGTAAACGCTCTAGTATCACTTGCCATTGTAAAAAAAAAATTCAAGTGAAGTGTACCTAACTCTTTTGAGGTATGGAAAATAAAAACAAAACCCTGGGCTTAAGTTATTAAAATTTGAATACATTTGGGAGACATAATATTTTACTGGTAGGTCGATCCAATTCTTGTCAATTAATTAGTCAATCAAGGAGCATTATACTATATGAGTACCTTTTGTAACAATCAATGTTTATACAAATGTACTATTTTCATCCCATTGAATTATGTGATAACCCAAACGACTTTTTTGATGACAACAGAGGTTTAAGTAGAGCGCGCCCTCTGGTGAGAGATTGAGAAGGCACATCAACCGAGCTCGGAGAAGGTCTATACCCTGTAGAACCTTTTAAAAAGCTTAAAACAGAAATCCAGCTAGTTTATATGTTTTGTACTTGATCTCTGATCTAGTTTTAACCAATCAGATTGCTGTAAACAACAGAGAAAAATAATTATTTATTTATTTTATATATTTATGAGGTATATATTTTATACAATTTCAAGGCTCATTGTGGTCATGTCCTTATTTCAAGGAACTTGATTTTCTTTAAAACCACTCCAAAGGCAAAACATATATCTCAAATGCAGAGTCTTCAATATACCAGTATTAACAAAAACAGAAGGTCCTTTTAAGAGGTTGTAGACTACAATAAATCAGGTTATACACATATGTATACATCACATATGATGAAACTTTTCCTCATATCAGAACACAAAAATTTGCATGACTTTAACATAAATGATTTTTTTTAAGTCTAAGGATCAAAGGATTCTTTTTTCAGATTGAAATAAAAGGGTCCAGTTGTTGTACATGTAGGACAATCTGAAGAGGGTGTTTACAAATAAATGTACATGTATCTGCTTGCAATTTCCTTTCTTTTTGTCCATTACAACCAATAAAGTTATCAAAGTCTATTGTATTAACATTAAATGGGGGGGGTGATCTACCAGTAATACTCAGAATGCTTCTTTTGCCATACTGGCTAACAAATTGTTATGAACCAGCTGTTGAGTGTTACGCGAGCAGGCCCCTCCCCCAACACGTGTTCTACATGCCATTCCATCATCCCTCATTCTACCAGACAGTTCTCAGTCAAGAGTGTTTAAAAAGTCATTAAAAACCAGAGATAAAAAGTGACAAGAAAATTATTCAGCATCAGAAATTTAATGTCTTCTACATAAAAGGAGGGAGAAAACAGGAAAAGTAAGGAGTAATTAATTCAAGCTGAAAAAAAGATATTAACTAAATATTTTATTGCTATTCAAAATTGCATCTAGAAGATTCCCTGGTTTATGGGAGAGAGAGAGAGAAAAAATAAATGATGCATTTCCTTGAGAAGCAGACAATGCAATGAGTGCAATGAAATTTATAAAAAAAACAAGATGTGTTTGTGAAACACTATGCGCCCGGCATCAACAAAGTTCTAAAAAGCTATTTTTTGTATATAGGTCACAGTCAAGGTCACAAGGTCATTGACCTTGGTGTTGTTTGTAAGAACTTAATTAGTGGGGTATGCATACTAAATATGAAGTCCCTATCTCCTATGGTTCAAAAGTTATGGCAAGAAGTGGAAAAAGCTATTTTTAGCATAAAGGTCACAGTCAAGGTCACATGGTCATTGACCTTGGTGTTTTGAAAGAACTTTATTAGTGGAGTATGCATACCAAATATGAAGTCTCTATCTCTCATGGTTCAAAAGTTATGACAAACAGTTGAAAAACCTATTTTTAGCATATAGGTCACAGTCAAGGTCACAAGGTCATTGACCTTGATGTCATTTGAAAGAACTTTATTAGAGGAGTATGCATACCAAATATGAAGTCTCTATCTCTTACGGTTCAAAAGTTTTGACGAAGGTTAAAGTTGACAACAGACAAACAGACAAACAGATAAACAGACAAACAGACAGGACAAAAACAATATGCGCCCCGAAAAAATTCAGGCGCATAAAAAATTAATCCCTTTTGATCTAGTAAGTGAATATTGTACTATTCATATTGATACATTATAACTGTTATAAATTTTCAATGCATTGATAAAATAAGAAAAATCAACACCCAAGTAAATTGTATATATCTATACCTGTCCTATTGGCTGTTGTTTCTCTCATAGAGAGAGACTCTTTTGAGAAACATAATTATGCATAATATCATCTCATTTTGATTGAGGAAAGATTCCTATCAAGGATATGAGTTTGACTTCTGGGCCTCTAAGTGTATAAAGCCTAGAGCGCTGCTATTGACATGACAATGATTCACCATATATTAAGTTTCATATGAGGATCAAACAAATAGGCATGCATAACTTGGAATATAGAAAAACTCAGTCGTTTCATTTTCCCTCTTCATTTAAGCTAAACTATCTTGCCCTTGACTTGTTAAAAAAATCATTTTTTTTACCTTTGAGTGTTTTGGATGAGCTCTGACACTAAAAAACAGCTGCCACAAGTGAGAAAGAGACAAAAAAATCCTTTAATTTTTAAAAGACCAGGAAGACATTGGGATTCACATCTCTCAGTGAATTGAATCTAGTTTTTATTTCCTCTCTCCTATTCTATTTTATGCTAAGAGGAAATCATATTTTCTGAGAACAGGCAAATATTTGCTTTGTGAGCGATGGTTCAGAAAAATATATCATATATATGTGTATTGTTTACCTGGGTCTACAAATTATTTTTGCATATTCAACATGTTCAATGTGTTGACCTGTGTAAATCCTCAATAGAAATAATTTAAGAAGGTTGAGGATCAAATAAGTAAATCAAGAATTCTGGCTGAATAAACTTTACAACATCATGATGAGGAAACAGGATTAATACTGTAGATTACTTATTTTTCGCGAGTACTTTTTATCGCGAACTGGGTCTTTCATGTCAAATCGCGGGAATTATAATTCGCGAATGGACGGTTAATCAACAGAATTTACACAGATTTCAG
Organism: Saccostrea cuccullata; assembly: GCF_032062105.1. Lineage (NCBI taxonomy): Eukaryota > Metazoa > Mollusca > Bivalvia > Ostreida > Ostreidae > Saccostrea > Saccostrea cuccullata. The sequence continues at coordinate 532,106 of NW_026936742.1, forward strand.
CAACATAAAAATAAAAGCGAGTAATATTTTTTCGCAAGTGATGCTTCTCGCGAAATTACGCGGAAATTAATTCCTCGCGTATAATTAGGAATCTACAGTACTATCAAAACCAGAAGTCTCTGTCGAGACTGTAGCTCTACTGGTTTGTACTTATGACAAAGGATGAGAAAAGAAGCCATTGCCGTCAGGAATTTCACAGACATTTCTATTTTTAGTAACAAAAGCAAAACTGTTCATCGAAATCAAAAACTGATGCGCTATTTTATGTATCTTAGTGTAGTCTTCTTGTGTGCCAAGTAATACTGAAATCAGACCATAACTGTAGGAGGAGTAGCGTTTTAAAGGAATTTCACAGAAAATTCTATTTTTAGTAACCACGGCAACACCTTTCATCAAAATCAAAAACCGATGGACTATTTTATGTATCTTAGTGTAGTCTGCTTATGTGCCAAGTTATATTGAAATCAGACCAAAAGTGTAGGAGGAGTAGCGTTTTCAAGGAATTTCACAGAAAATTCTACTTTTAGTAACTATGGCAACACCATTCATCGAAATCAAAAACCGATGCACTATTTTATGTATCTTAGTGTAGTCTACTTGTGTGCCAAGTTATATTGAAATCAAATGAAAACTGTAGGAGGAGTAGCATTTTAAAGGAATTTCACAGAAAATTCTATTTTTAGTAACTATGGCAACACCTTTCATCGAAATCAAAAACCGATGCACTATTTTATGTATCTTAGTGTAGTCTAATTGTGTGCCAAGTTATATTGAAATCAGATGAAAACTGTAGGAGGAGTAGCATTTTAAAGGAATTTCACAGAGAATTCTATTTTTAGTAACCACGGCAACACCGTTCATCGAAATCAAAAACCGATGCACTATTTTATGTATCTTAGTGTAGTCTACTTGTGTGCCAAGTTATATTAAAATCAGACCAAAACTGTAGGAGGAGTAGCATTTTGAAAAATTGTTTACAGACAGACGGACAGCTAGACAGACAGACAGATGGACGGACGACGGACACCTTACTATCGCATAAGCTCTTCTGGTCTCTGACCAGTAGAACTAAAAACGAAATTCAATTTTGATAACTTTCTACAATTGTTGATGGCAATGATAACTTACTTGGATTTTTTATGACAATGATAAGACGATTGTCAGTTACCTACTGAAAGTCCAAGCTTACCTGAGAAATGTATTAACTTACTAGGATTGTTGATGACAACGATAACTTACTAGGATTGTTGATGACAGAGTTGAGATCTCGTTTCTGTATCAGAGGTTCACCACATTCTGACCTCAGTCTTCCATAGGGTGCTGCTCTCTTCTCCGCCACACAAGCTCGTAGGATCCACCTCTCTGATAGATGTTCTATCTGGATCTTCACCACATCTCCCTGTACCTGGTCTAAGAATTCAAAACACAGAATGAACAGGTGACCTGCATCATTGTAGCAATGAACTAACTTTTATGGCAAGAATTTAAAGAGAGAGAATTATAATTAGCTAAAAGTGATCCTAAATGTTTAAGATATTTGCATTGCATTATATTGGTAAAATTTCAGGTAATTATTACAGAGACAGTCAAGCATCTGGTTTAACCCCCTTCCCCACAGTCACACATTTTAACGCATATTCCTACTTCTAACGCAAAATCACACATACATGTACCGGTATACTGTTTCCCTGCAATCATGCATTTTTCACTCACTTTAAAATTCAAAAGTACATTTAATCTTTATCATAATGCCAATGTCCATCTATTTAATACCTGCTAAAATCTCATTGAAATAATAATTGTGTCATAATTTTATTTATGCTAAACTTAAGAGAAATTTATACCACGCTGTAAAGTGCTTGCGGGGAATATTTCATTGACCTGAACATAAAGTGTATGTTGCGTAACAGTTCAGTGACTGAGTTGTAAAGAGTTAATGAGACAATAAAAATACTGTGAAATGGCTATTTTTTATGGAGGTTTAATTTTCAATGTTTTCAATTTATGGAGAGACCCATGAATTTATGACAGCCACAAAATGTATCATGCATTACTACTCAGCAATTCTCCAACCACAAAATCAAATCCCAACGTGTGGCCACCAGAGTTCTTGAAATCTTTCGGTCCTGTCGGCAAAACCGATAAAAATGACCAAGGACCTATAACTTTGTGTTCTATGTCAGTCCAAATGACCGGTAAGTGTTGACTGAGGAACTTGGTCAATCCGACCAAACTTTGTACAAATTCCCTAAAACTGAGCGATCGTAATCTTTCAAAAGCTTTTCTGTTTCTTGTAATGGCTTCTTCGATGAACGAAAGTTCCAAACTATGATTGGTAAACTAGTTTGTTGATGGAGCTGAGGTAAGCCAGGTGAGTAAATCGAACTAGATTAAAAACTTATGGAGAAAATGGACCCCACAATTCAATGAAAGTTGTTATACGACGATCAAATCGGCATGAAGTGTGCAGTGTTTATTGATGCTGGGTACACACTGTATTGATAATAAAATTCAAATACAGTTTTCATCTTTTCATTGATTTTTTTGGACTGATAGAAATTTGTCTGGACTGACAAACTTCACATGGCAGTCAGTCCAAATAACTGACAGCGAAAAAAAGATTTCAAGAACTCTGGGCCACATAATGATACGGCAATAATTTTTTCTACAACCTTGAAAATTTGCCCAAAAGAAAATATGTGATTTTACAGTAGCCAAATCTGGAAATTTAAAGTTCACAGCCTTCCATGCCTTTCTTGTGGCCCTTGTATGGAAATAAACTATTCAGTTTATGCCGACAACAGGATATAACTCTTAAGAATAAATGAGAAATCCGTCTATATCATCAAAGACCAAAGACAAGGTGTGAAATTAAGATAAACTGATCAAATTGTTTGCATTCATAATCAAAGTACTCAGAAGTACAGAGAGCCGGGCTCATTTACAGAGTAGAATGAATTTCTTACATGAATCACGTTTATATTTTGATGAAAAAATTATTTTAAAACTATCAATATAAATGGTAAGACACTGACAGTGAGTTTTTCAATCCTAATACCACGGTCCGATTTTGTCAGAATCAGAATTAATCTAGTACCGCAGCTGAATGTAAACAAACAGGACTGTCTGGTTCCCTCTCCTGCTTTACCTCGTATGTGTAGAGTACGTAACACTGGTTATCAAAAATCCTTACGCTAATGAACTATGTTCTTTAACTTAGGACTGAAGTTTTCAAAGTCATTACTACTAATGTTTATTTATATAGATTAAACTTCGTTTTATTTTTGTTGCTTTATTTAGGGTTTGTATTATCTCAAAAGCGGTTGAGAGTAAGAACTATATTTTTGCACGTAACTTTAAAATGGCGACTATGGGGTCAACTTCCTGCCTTGAACAGGATGACATAAGCCGGTGTCGCATAATATTTGGTCCGCCTCGTTTAAAGGTCCGGCCGGACCTAATACGATAACATATTAGGTCCGCTTTTCTCTATAAGAAAAGGTCCGCCCTCGGCCTACTATACGTGTTCATTCGATATTAATTGAAAACTACCGGTATTTTTTTAAAATTTGATTGAGGATATTAAGTCGTATTAATAGCTAGTTTTTCCTCCAAGAGGATGTAGTAAACAATAAGTAAGAAATTAATACATAAATAAAGGAATGTATAGATTTATTGATCGAGTTTCCTGTCGGGAAGATGGGACATGCTTATTTTGTCGTTTAAATACACTAATGTCAACATTATCATTTTAAAAAATATTAAGAATTAAGAAATTTTCAATTCTAAAGATAGTGTTTAAAAAGTGTAAGGAAATTATCTTACGTAGACTTTATATGTATATTGCTTGTATTGGCGCAGTGGTTAGAGCGTCAAATTGAGGAGTTGGTCCTACGTCTCAGGTTCGAACCCCTTTCTGGGACGTGAAAATCGGTCCTTCGGATGAAAACGTATAAACGGGGTCCCGTGTCACAGTAGATGCTGGCACGAAAAAGATCCATCCCTCCTCAATGGCCGCAAGTGCCGAGTAAAGGACAAAATTTGTAGCTCTCTGTCTGCAAGTGATGGCGCCTCTATATGAGTGAAAAATTCTCGAGAGGGTCATTAAGCAGCATTTAATCAATAAATCAACGTTTTTGTCGAAGTATTTTCTTATGTTTTCCAGTTTTTATAAGTATACAGTAGTCAATTGTTGGAAATTAAGTTAGCAAATGTCGACTTTTCTTTTTCTTAAAAACTATTTTCAAAACAAAAGACGGACCGTTTCTAATGGTGCGTTTTAATATAAGGACCTCACTGCTACTTTTTAGCTCACACAACCGATGGCTCAACTGAGCATTTCTCATAAAAATTTGTCCGTTGTCTGTCGTCGTTCTCTTTTGTTAATGAGAGAGATGTGCCCCGTCCATAATTTTTGCTGTATAATAAGATATACCGGGTATCTGTAATACAGAGGGCGGACTTTTTCTGATAACTGCGTTTTAAGGTCCCCCTAACTCTTTCTCTAGATTTTTATGCTACGAAAATAAACCATGTTCAAAATTTTTCCGTTATAACATAAAAATATCTGAAATACAGAGGGCGGACCTTTTCTTATAACTGCGTTTTAAGGTCCATCATGTCCCTTTCTCTAGTTTTTAAGGCTACGAAAATAAACCCTGTCCAAAAATTTACCTTAATGACTTATAAATATCAGAAATACAAAGGGCGGACCTTTTCTGATAACTGCGTTTTAAGGTCCGCCCTATCTCTTTCTCTAGTTCCTTAAGCTACGAAAATGAACCCCGTCCAAAATTTGCCCTTTATAAAATAAAGATAATATGTGAAATACAGAGGGCGGACCTTTTCTGATAACTGCGTTTAAAGGTCCATCATGTCCCTTTTTCTAGTTTTTTAAGCTACAAAAATAAACCCTTTCCAAAATTTGCCCTAAATGACTTATAAATATCAGATATACAAAGGGCGGACCTTTTCTGATAACTGCGTGTTAAGGTCCGCCCTATCCCTTTCTCTAGTTTTCTAAGGCTACGAAAATACATCCTGTTAAAAAAATCCCTTAATGACTTTAAGAAATCTGAAATGCAAAGGGCGGACCTTTTCTTATAACTGCGTTTTAAGGTCCTCCCTGTCCCTTTCTCTCGTTTTTTAAGCTATGAAAATAAACCCTGTCCCAAAATTTCCCTTAAAGACTTATAAATATCAGAAATACAGAGGGCGGACCTTTTCTGATAAGTGCGTTTTAAGGTCCGCCCTGTCCCTTTCTCTACTTTTTTAAGCTACGAAAATAAACCCTGTCCAAAAATTTCCCTTTATAAGATAAAGATATCTGAAATACAGAGGACGGACCTTTTCTTCTACTGCGTTTAAAAACTTTAAAGTCATATAAGGTGTTTTAAGTTCAGACTAAGAATATGAAAAAAGATCTTTCTATTTGTTTTGGTACTTTATATACAATTGCAAAGATAGGACCGCTGCATTTCATTTCCGGAAATCGGCATGGTATTTTCGCTATTTCTTTATTTCATTTCCAACAATTTGTCTTCTCTTTCCCGACATTTATTTCTTTTCATTTTTTGAATTTTTGCAAGGTATCGCTCCAGCAATTTAATGTTTACCAGGTACTTGTATATAGAAATAGAATTTTAATAGAATTTATTTTACACAACAATTTTAATATAAAAGTTCTGTATAATGTATTTACATCTGTACATAAAGCACTGAGTCTAGTTAACAGAATTTAATGAGCAGGCAATTTTTTTTCATCGCATTTAAAATTCACTAAATTAAATGTCAAAGACTGCGCCAAAATTATTTCCAAAACATTTGATTTACTAAACAGTCTATAATGTTTTCTTGATAATTTTTTTTATTAACGGAAAGCACTTCCTGAAAAATGTCGGAGATGATCACTTTAGAATGTCGGAAATGAAAGCTTAAAATGTTGGAAATAAAAAGTTTAAAATTTCAATAACAAAAAAACAAAAATTCGAAATGAAATTCAGACTGAAACATTTAATGAAAATCAAACAATTTAAATCAATCGCTTTTCATAGATATCTCCGATTTAAAACAATGGCCGATTCTTATCAACTCGAAATTGAAATATCAGACACAGTTTTAATTCAATTAGTTTGAATTAAACTAATAGAAACGTGGGGTTATTTAACTTCAATATCGGTGAAAATTTTAATTTGAACATAAATATCAAATATCATGTACATGTATATCTACGCTTAATTTAGTATTTTTAAATTTTAGCTCAGAAACGCCATTTTTAACTTTAAATATTCAAATAAAGACTATAATAATACATGTATGATTATAATTATCATAAATGTCGTAGTTTTGAAGTGAACGCCTGAATATTTTGTTCCGTAGCATAATTTATTAATTTAAAAAAATCAGATCTATTGATATGTATTTTAGCTAACACATGATCATTAGGTTCACCGACCATTCAAAGACAGCGCCATCTGCCGCGGGCTCTACCTGTGGGTACCTGACAGGTAAACAAATACGTCACACACCCATTGTTTTATTAGCTATACACACCGACAGATTTCACACCTTTAATCGTACTAATTTATATATACAACGCAAATTCTATGGGAAAACAAACACTTTCACAATAATTGTGGCATTATTTTTAACGAAATCATGGTCCTAAACGGCACTGCTTAAAGCAAACTAAACGAATAGATTTTTGTCTAGAGATACATGTATGCTGTACAAAAAATAAAACACAACAGGGTAAATCCTTCTTTCATCATAAAGTATAAACAAACGAGTCTTAATTTCGCATATTAAAGTCAAAATTAAAACAATGTGCACTACCCGGACCTTAAAACGCAGGGGGACCTTTTCTTATACGGGCCGGACCTTTTCTTATAAAAGGCGGACCTAATATGTTATCGTATTAGGTCCGGCCGGACCTTTAAACGAGACGGACCAAATATTATGCGACACCTCTTTGAGCAATAAGCCCGGCTAAAAACGGTATTCTAACCCGTTAGAAATTTCACAGTTCGCACATATCCCTGTCATAGCTCTGCAGTTCATTGTTGTTACTGTGTGGACCCTAAAATTTAGCTTCTATTAAAGGTTACTTTGTCCAGTAACCTCCTAGGTGCCTGCAATGTCACTCGAACTCGATCCTGTTTGATCGAAAAAATGCGCCAAGATCAAACTGGAAATTACATCCGATGTCTAAATCACGAGTCCTCAACCGACTTTCCGGATTGACAAAAATAACTCAAAATGCTCAACTGTTTTGTTATTTCGGCTTTTTTTTACCTTCAAAACAATTTTTTTTCCTTGTTAAGCAAAATTAGTAAAATAAGGATATAGACCAGGTCCATTGCAACTATTTTAAAGAGTTGATAAAAGTTGAAGGGGTAGGCATGGTAGGGGGGTCCAAATAAGAGATCTGACAAGCGAAAATTAAAATTTTAAAAAAGCAAATTCAAAGAATTGTGGTTCCCAGCTTTCGATGTCTTTCAGTGTCTTTGTGTCTGATATGTCGTTTGTATGCCATATTGTGTCAAATATGAACGCCCTATCATATGTCATTTAGAAGTTATCACTGAAGTTGATTTTTTTTCATTAGGTCAACCGTGAAGGTCAAGGGTTCAGAAATCACAGCATTCTCGGAAATTCTTGTCACAGCCCGGTAATGCACAATCTTTAAGGTCTAGGTCAAAAGATAAAAAATCATAGTGTACATGGGATGGTATTGTCAGAGTCTCTCTGAACGTAACAAAACATGTTTAACATGAAAGCCCTATCTCAGGTCAAACTTCAAGGTCGAGGTCAAAAACCATAATGTACTTACTATTTAGAAAGTTCTTATCACAGGTAATAAACAGGTTGAATATGAAAACCCCATCTCCTCTCGTTCAAAAGATATGACCACGGTTAAAGTTTTTGTGACGCAGAACGGACAGAACTACAGACTGACAGACCGACTGACGAATGAAATTTAATGTCCTCCGCTTTCACGAAAGCAAGGGACATAAAGACCATATATTAAGAAGAAAATTTTTCGAACTTGTAAATCTTATTGGGTAGGGATTTAATTTTTTTGTGGTGCATAATTTTTTTTTAGAATATGCCAATATTACAGGAACAACAAGATGTGATTGTGAAACACTGATGGCGTGTGACAGCCTTTGGCTAACGTTTTTCAAATTCTAATCAAGATCTAAGGTCAAGAGATGAGAAATGTTGTCCAAAACAGCAATTATATCAATCAATATACCTATGAGATGTGAAAGCATAATTTTAAGCAAGTTACCCTAAAAAGTTTATGACCAAGGTAATTTTTCTAATGTGGTCCGAATAAAACTAACGGCAAAATTGTTGATATCCAAGGGAAGGTCTTGTCACAAGGAATGCATTTTCTAATCATGAAAGCCCTATTTCTACTGTTCAAAAGTTATGTCCGTTATCAATTATTTAAAACTCAAATATCAAAGTCCAAAGCATTTTAATATTTATCTCTATAGAAAGGTTTTCAAGTCACAATGAATATACGTGAAGTATAAAAGCCCTTGCATCAACTGTTAAAAAGTTATACATGTAGCAATGGTTAAAGAGTTTGCTAAAGTCTTGTAAAGGTGGGTCAAACTCCAAGGTCAAGAGGTCTCGCCAAATCTTCACAACAAACAAACAAGGTCAAGAAATCTAAAATGTTGACACCAAAGTTTGAATGCTAACCTTTAAAATATTAAGAGCAAGATTAAAGTTTTTTTTTTTAATGTGTCAATCGCCAAGGTCCAGGTAATGGGTCAGGAGAAAACACTAGGAGAGGACCTTATTATAAAAAGAAATTAACAAGTGAAAACACTAGGAGAGGACCTTATTATAAAAAGAAATTAACAAGTGAAAACACTAGGAGAGGACCTTATTATAAAAAGAAATTAACAAGAGAAAACACCAGGAGAGGACCTTATTATAAAAAGAAATTAACAAGTGAAATATAAAAGCTCTAGTACCAACTGTTCAAAAGTAATGGCCGAGTTTTTTTTAATTGGGTCAAACAACAAGGTAAAGTTCAATGGTGAAAATTGCTGGCTTCCAAAGGAAGGACTTGTGACAAGGAATACACCTATGAAAGCCTTACTACGTACTGTTAAAAAGTTATGATCAAGTCTTAAGTTTTTCAAACGTGTGTCGAACACTTAGGTCAAGGTCAAGAATATTTACACTCGTTGAAAGGTCTTGTCACAATGAACAAAGTATGAAGTATTGAAGCCAAAGTGGGTCAAACTTCAAGGTCAAGAGGTCAAGTTTGTTGGTACCTAAATAAAGGCGTTGTCACAAGAAATAACCCATGAAATACGAAGGATATATAACCCTACCTACTCAAAAGTTATGGATAAGGTTAAAGTTTTTTCCGGACAAACAGGGACGAATGGACAAGGTAAAACTATATACTCCCATATTTTTAGGTCACCTGTTTTTGTCCGTCGTCGTCCGTCGTGTGTTAACATTTGAACATTTTCAGCTTCTTCTCTGAAACCACTCAACCAGTTCCAACCAAATTTAGTATACAGCAGTTATGGGTAAAGGGGAACAAAAATTGTGAATTTTATGGTCCCCGCCCCCCTGGGGCCTAAGGGGTGGGGCCAAAACCACCAAAATAATTGCAATCTTTAAAAATCTTCTTCTTTACACCTGGACATCAAGCAGGCAAACTGTTGGCATGAATGTAATGAGCATTGAGTCCTCTACCAAAATTGTGAAATTCATGGCCCCAGGGTCAGGGGTTTTTGTGCCAGGGCGGGGCTATATAGATTATATAGTGAAAATGCATTATTTCTTTGAAAATCTTCTTCCCTGCTCTTTGGTATTAAGTAAACTAACTAAGTACATAGTTATGTTGAGCAAGAGTGCCACTACCAAAATTGTGAATTTTATGGCCCCAGGATCAGGGGTTCTGGTGTTAGGGTGGGGCTCTATTGATCATATTATGAAAATGCATTTATTCTTTGAAAATCTTCTCTGCTTCTGGGTATTAAATGAACTAACTAAACACATAGTTATGTTGAGCAAGAGTGCCACTTCCAAAATTGTGAATTTTATGGCCCCAGGGTCAGGGGTTCTGGTGTTAGGGCGGGGCTCTATTGATCAGATAGTGAAAATGCATTAATTCTTTGAAAATCTTTTACTCTGCTTCTGGGTATTAAATAAACTATTTAAGTTCATAGTTATTTTAAGAAAGGGTGCCTCTTCCAAAATTGTGAATTGTATGGCCCAAGGATCAGGGGTTCTGGTATTAGGGCGGGGCTCTATTGATTATATAGTGAAAATGCAATTATTCTTTGAAAATCTTTTCCTTTGCTCCTGGGTTTTTTATATGCCAATGATACAAGTATATATATTTATGATGAAGAAAGGTGCATCTAGCAAAATGGTTATTTTTTATGCCCCCTGGGTCGGGGGGGGGGGGGGGTCATAGTGTGAAAATAAATTAATGCTTTGAAATCTGCTCTTTAGTATTAATCAACCATTTTATGATAAAATTTGCAAAATTTTGAAATATGTGGCCCCAGGGTCAGTGGTTCCTTTGGGATGAGGTGCACAACTGGTTATAAAGTGGAAGTGCATTTTATCTTTGTTACTCTGATCTACATCTGGGTATTAGGTAAATAGAGTAAGCATGCTAAGTTTATAATTATGATGAGCAATGGTGCCTCTTTCAAAATTGTGAATTTCATGGCCTCTGGTTTAAAACACAAACCAATTTTAATTGTTTGAAAGTTGTTGCACGATACTCAGGTGACCTATAAGGCCCGTGAGCCTCTTGTTTTTTTATATTATTTGGGCATTAAAAATTGAGAAGACAAACACAAGTTAATCACGCAGGCGCATATTTAAGAACCCTCTCCTCCAGCTTTAAATCCTTCTCCCACCCCCTATATCCCCTGTTTTCTAAGCTGAGATACTTCCTAAATCAGTGAAATATAAATAAACTATTTAGTTGATAATTCACATGTATTTTAACTATTTTAAGGGGAAATTCTCATGGGTACAGTTAATTAGCATGATCGGTATTACTCATGATTAGTATATAGCCATACTAAAACATTCATTGCCTGTTTTCGATCGCAGTCATTTGATTCAATTAATTAACAAAACACATGGCAACGCTTTTCGTCTAGCCAAGGCGCCGACAATTTTCACTCTTGCGTATAACTTTTATAGGCTTGCGAGTTCTTCTGTCATAGTTCCAAAGAGTGGTACTTGGTTTATTGACTATCATTGAAATAATTATATTTTTTTCTCCACAGAAACTATGAGGAAATTAAAAATAATAACTCTCTCTCTCTCTCTCATATATTTAAACCAGACCTTTAATGGATTTGCTGTCCTACTACTGTATATTCTGCCTCAGCAATTTTAAAAACGAAAGATTTCGTTGAAATAATACAATTAAAACAATTAACTCACATTTATGCAGCACTGCAAACCTGTATATTTACCATCAGCTCCTCTCCGTCCGCCTACGATAAAATGTTTGATCCTCTCCTCTCGTTACAAATTAACGTGTAATACCTGTAGAATTCATACTTACATTGAAGGATACTCTGTAGCGAGCTGTCGCTCTCATAATCCTCCATTGAAATTTCCTGTCCCATATTGACTTTTATCTATTTATATCCGCAATTTTAAAAGCAATTTTGTGACAGAAATTAAGAGTGTCATGTTCTTTTTCCGTAATTCAAAATCACTGCACAAACGAGTTGTAATGTTTCCTCATTATCCAATTCATGGTAAGTATTCTGGTACATTTGTAACACGAGAACAAACTTATAATTTGGAATTAATTTTGTGAATCGAAATAACATGTTTTTACCGGCGTGTGTAGCATCCAACATATTTAATTTATGTTAAACCTTCTTTCGAAAAGTCTGCGTAATTAATTTCACATGTCAAAGTGCCTCCTCTAATATATATTTTCTGTAATTTCAAACACAACTTTTCTGAGCAGAGACCTCCATTTTATTGGCAGGCATTTTAGCTTCTGTTACCATTCTGGACGGCTGTCCGCGATTAAGCACCATGTTTCTTCACGTGTTTTAATTGTGTACATTTCATCTTTTTTCAAGTTATGAATGAAAGTGAGGCAATAATTTGATTATGAACGACCGACTGAGAAAGATGCTATGCTTCAACACCAGCCACAGAGAGAGATTCCATGCACCCCCTAGAACGCACGTGCGACCGTCAGCTGTTAGCAAGCGCTCGCCTTCTGAGAGTTTGCCACTTAAGAAACAAACAAAAGCTAGCTACCACCACTTAAACCATTCATAAACAATTTCAGTCATTTGTAAGCCTGCAAAATTCCTTGTCTTAAGATCTGTGTACATCTGAGTGTATAATTCTCTTTGCAATTTTCACAAGTTCTTGCTGAATTTAAAATAGAGAATATGGAACATCGATTGGAGTCAATACATGTACATGCATAGATCTATATAACGTAATTACTAGTACTGTAAACTTTCTCTTTACTTTCAATTAAAGTTATACTGGACCCCCGAAATACCAAATATGTTTCAAATCACCATAATTTATAAACATACCTAAATCGACCTTTTACTTAAACCCATCAATATTACCACGTTTACAATACCTGTACATGTATTATGTTGTAGTATGCCTTACTTGTATTGCAATTTGTAACCTTCAATATATTTCTCCGTTTTTGATTGTAAAGTGATCATAACACCCTTGTAAAATTTATATTTTAATGCGATCACTAATTCTATAGTGCGTCCATAGAACACCATCGAACACGCTATACAACTCGAGTTCGAATTTACTCTCTTTTTATATAATTAACAGGCCTGTGGGAATGTTTGAAGCAGTCCCTTTTTATGCCCCAGGATCGATAGATCCCGGGGGTATATTGTTTTTGTCCTGTCTGTCTGTCTGTTTAGCTGGTTCTGTGTCTGTCTGTCGTCAACTCTAACCAAGCCCATAACTTGTTTTGAGTTAGTGGGGATATGGTCTTCCATATTTCACAGGTGTATTCCTTGTGAAAAGATATTTCTTTGGGTACCACCAAATATGACCTTTTGACCTTGGAGTTTGACCTACATATACAAAAAATACCAACCTTTAACCTAGGCCATAAGTTTCAACAGTTTGTGCAAGGACTTTAATTCAGACTTTACATGTGTATTTATTATAACAAGACCTTTCAATGGGTATAAATATTTTTTACTCTTTGACCCTGATCTTATAGTTTGACCCACTTAAAAAAATTATCCTTAGTCATACCTTTCGAACAGTTAGTACAAGGGCTTTTATATTTCACAGGTTCCTTTGGATACCAACAATTTTGACTTTTTGACCTTGACCTTGAAGTTTGATTTGCATTTGAGAAACTTCAACCATCGCAAAAGCTGTCACACTGGGGCATCAGTGTTTCACAAACACATCTTTTTTTTGAAAATTGTTCTTTGATTTACATGTAGTTTATTTACATAAATTTTCAGCTGGAAGCTGCTTCAACCTTTATGTTCCTGTACTACATTTTCAGAATGTAAAGAAATGTACGAAGTAAGGTCGATCCCTTCCTCAGGAAATACATGTAGGCTTTTTTTTTTAGTTTTCAGTTTTCATGGGCAGTTCGTTTTAATTTACTTTTCTTGTCAATTCGTTCTTTTTTATGCCCCGGGATTGAAAGAACCCCGAGGTACCGGTATATTGTTTTTGTCCTGTCTGTCTGTTTGTCTCTCTGTCTGTTGTCAACTTTACCCTAGCCGATAACAATTGAGTGGATGGGGCTATGACTTTCATATTTCACAGGTGTATTCCTTGTGACAAGATCTTTCTTTGGGTACCACCAAATTTGACCTCTTGGCCTTGATCTTGGAGTTTGACCTACTTTTACCAACAACAACAAAATACCGCGCTTTATCATTGGCTATAACTTTTGAACAGTGTGAGGTAGATTTTTCATACTTCACATGTGTATCATTGTGACAAGACCTTTCAGCTGGTATAAATATTTTTGACATTGACCTAAAAGTTTGACCCACTTTTTAAAAACTTTGACCATGGTAATAACTTTTGAACAGTTAGAACTAGGGCTATTTCCTATTTCATAGGTGTATTCCTTGAAACAAGACATTCCTTTGGAGTTTGACATGAATTTGAGAGAATTCAACCCTCACCATAAGCTGCCATTCGGGGGTATCAGTGTTCACAAACACATCTTGTTCTCTCAAGACATGTAAATGAGTCTAACAAGTCAGCTGACGACGTCAAAACGTAGCTCGCAGTGTATAAGGTACGAAATTGAGATAAGTAAGAATAAAAAAAATAACAAGCAAATTCAAAGAATTGTGGTCCCCCGCTTTCGGTGTCTTTGGGGATGAAATGTCATTTTTTATGACATATTGTGTCAAATATGAACGCCCTATCAAATATCATTTAGAAATTATCACAGAAATTAATTTCTTAACATAAAGTCAATCGTGAAGGTCATGTTAAGGGATCAGAAATCATGGCATGCTCGGTAATATCTTGTCACAGGTAAATCACATGTCAAATATGAAAGCCCTTTTTCTTCTCAGTCAAAAGTTATAAGGAACAAGATGTGTTTGTGAAACACTGATGCCCCCGTATGACAACATAGCGAAGAATAAACTTTTCAAATATGCAAATTAAATATATTGAAACCCAAAGTACATGTACATGTAGGGTAGTAACCCAAAATACGATTGTGAAATATGAAAGCCTTAGCACCACCTGTTCAAAAGTTATGACCAAGGATAAGTTTTTGAAAGGTAGGTCAAACTCCAAGGTCAAAGGGTCAAAGTTGTTGGCTTCTTAAGAAAGGTCTTGTCACAAGTATTACAGATATGAAGTATGAAAGCCCTAGCCCTTACTGTTCAAAAGTTATGGCCAAGGTTAAAGTTTTTGAAAAGTAGGTCAAACTCCAAGGTCAAAGGGTCAAAGTTCTTGATATCCAATGAAAGGTCTTGTCAAAAGGATTAAATATTTGAAGTATGGAAGCCCTAACCTCCATTGTAAATAATCCTTTGAGAATTTCAAGAAAAAATTAAATATCACAAAGGCGGCAACAAACGACAAACTGTTTAACAGACTTTTTATTCATTGAAGGAGGATAAGATAAGATGGTTTGTTGTTGAGAGGATAATGGAAAGAAATAATTATCACCCGTATGTTTACCAAACTCCCTAAAAATCATGCTTTTTTTATTTTCAATTAAATCAAAATACTTCAAACTATTTGTAATTAGTCTCTTGCTTTTCCTTGGTTTTCCGCACTTTTTTTCCAAACGCAACTGATTTAAAATATCTGAGTCTATCCCGATAAGTTAATATCAAGTTTCGTTCCGCTTCAAGGATTTTGTTAGGAATAACGAGCTTTTTCTTAAGCTTAAGTCAAAATCTTTAAGTTTTAGAAGTCTAGTGTAGACTAAACCTCGAATATTCTTTTTATTTTGCTTAATGAAAGTATTGAATTCAATAACTAATGAACAATTTACAGGCGACTGAAAATTTGACTTAAGGTATAAGTCTGTTTCATGATCTTAAGACAGGATTATACTTGCCGCTGGGAGACTGGCATTGCTAGGTCATACTCCTAGAATGCTTTTTGGAGGGAAAAACAACAAAACGTCAAAGTCGGATTGTACGTTTTATTTTGAATTTTCGACAACAGTTCCATGTTACAACAAAACATTTTTAATCTACTCTTAAACGAAGATTATCACAAAAAATACCATAGCAAGAGCGTAATAAATAAACAGACATAGATAATAGTCATAAGAAATAAACATTAACAAGAATAGATATGGGTTACCCCATATCCAAAGATATTCGACTGTTAGATTTAATATGTTTAACACAGTGTTTATAATGACGTTAATAAAAAAAACTGCACTGTCTAATTATGGAACTGTTGTAAATATCGTGATTCCATAGCATTACGGTCACCCAGTCTCCTAACAAACAGTACACATAGGCCTACATGTACCTGTAGCCTTGGTCTACACACGTGCAATGGAGCTGTCACACGCATCCAGCGAGCTCGGAGAAACACGTTTTGTTTTGCCGAGAAGTTACGGTGTCAGACAAAACTTTTCTTTTCTTAATTAGATCATATAAATACGAATTCTGATTAATAAAAATTATACAATCCCTGTTGAACTTTATATAGTTTGTTCTAACATTTGCATCTGCAACAACTTGTGTTTAAAATGGCCGGGTTGGGAAAATCAGGACCGGGTCGGAAAATTCTAAACTGAAAACATGGAAAACCTTTTTTGTTTTGAAAATAACTGAAATATACTAATATATTTGTCGCAGAAATTACTTACATTATTCAAGTTCTATATATAATGGTATGCTGAACTTCAACACGAACCCGAATCTCCAACCCATGCAGTTCTCGTTTTGCCACACATACCCTACAGTTTACAAAGTGTACACACGAGCAGGCCAGGGATTGAAAATTCCGTCATTTAATAATACACACACACAGAATGATTAATTTTTTCTTTAAGAACAAATTGTATGATAATTAACGGACTATAAACATGTACTTAATACAATTGTTGATATAGTATTATCAATTCATTGGTGAAAAGATATGAATCGAAGAATGACCTAATTATTCTCTGTTATCAAACACGTAAAAAAAAAGGCTGAGGAGGGAGCGAGCGTAGGAATATTGATATTTTTTATTTGCATTTCGGGGGGAAAGTGACTTTCTAATGATATTTTGACGTTATTTTTGATTTCTTTAACGTATGACATACACAACTTTACTCTTATCGTGAACAATAATGTTGTATCTACTTATCATGATGGAATTATTTTGGTCGGACCAATATGTGTGAGCTGCCGCTGAATACAGTTATATATCTTGCAAAGATAGTATGCATTGATCGAATATATAGAAAAGATATTGCATGTAGTTGATGGAACATTGAACATTTTCACCCCCCCCCCCCAAAAAAAAATAATTGTCAACCTCGGCTGCTACTCGCTTGAAATGGTTTTATTTGCATGAAAATTTTCTATGTAAACCTCAAACTTACATGCTGTATTTATCATATTGTACTGATAATTTTAAGCAAATAAATATACAACTGAACCTAATCAGAAATATTAAAATCGTGAAAAAGCCTGGAAAACGTCAGATATATCGGTCTAAACTGAACCGTGTGCGCATAAATTCTGCGCAGCAGTCTATTGACCTGTCATCAAGAAATATACAGTTGTTGACTGGGGTAGAGGGAAACAGTCAATCTGTAGGACCGGAGTATCAAATAAAGTTTATGTATTTTCATCTACAAATTTGTAGATAATTGTGAACGAATACTACTGTTAGCGAATTCTCTTCTTCCCTTTGAGATTAGTCTTGAAGTTTGGAGCGAAAAAAAGAAATAGATTAAAGGGTTTACGCTGTTGTTAAAAAGGAGAAAGAAATCAAACAATTGTTGAAATGCAATAGAGGACAGGCCTCCCGTGTTTGTGTAATATAAAGCATCAAGTATTGTATAAATAAAGGGATATGAAATGGACAAAAAATAAAATATCAATATCACGAACAAAATAGCAGACATTGAACGGACAAGGCGAAGTCTATGTTCTCTTTCTGCTAGAGGCAGCCTATGCATACAATAGATTTTTCTAACATGAAAGTAAAGTATCATGAAGAACGGAAGACCCCCAATATATAGCGCAAAAACTAATTCGCACCAGTTTTTCATACTTTCAGATAAGATATTGTTGATACTTAATATCGCTTGAAGACTGTATATCCCGGTTATAGCAAAAGAAAATATCCATATAGTTTGAGAAAGCTTTATGATTTTTCTGCACCCCACTTTAAGACTCTTAAGCGGCCATGCAATGAAAATGTACCGAACGTAGGATATCAGTACCATATGGAAATTTGCAGAATGTAAAAATAGAAAAATGAAAACATAAACCATAGATTGTCGTGAAGGGTTATCAAAATAGGAGCTTACTGGTTCTGGTAAGATCATGATATAACGGGACATTAAAGCAAACAGATCAGAGAGGGATAGACAGGCGATTGCGGTATAAGTTGGTGTGTGAAGCCTTTGCAAATAGATGATAACCAATAAAGTAATGATGTTTCCAACAAATCCAATGCCAAAAGTTACTGTTCCTAGGATAAAAATGTACTTTCTCCAATGATAATCAGTCGATAATGATGTGTCCATGCATTGAAAGTCAAATCCAAGAGAGGCATTACTTACAGGGCCGGTGTCCAGTGTATGGTTCCACGAGTTCTGGCTTTTGGACGTTATATTCGTATTGCAAACCATACTTGTGTTCAGACAGCTTGATATTTTTCAGTCGGAAATAACTCTTCAAGCTTAAAATAGAAAAATACATAAATCCAGACATAAAACAAATAATTAAAAACATCAGACATATTTTTTGAAAGGTTAATTCTTAACTGAAACATTTGTCAATTTTTAAAATGGAGTTTACATATAGAACTATATATAACAGTAAAAATTATTTAAACACTTAGTTCACATTTATATGTATGTGTAATGAAAAAACCACTTCTTGAAAGGGCGATAGATTAGGTCCAGAAAATTATAGACCAGTTAGTATACTTAGCATTGTCTCTAAAATCCTTGAAAAAGCTGTATACACACAGCAAGAACATTATTTGACTGTAAACAATATTTTATATGAATTACAATCTGGCTGTAGGTGTTCAATTTCCACAGATAGCTGTCTTATACATTTAACAGACTACATTGAAGGTAAAACAGCAAAAGGTCTTTTTACAGGAATGGTTTTACTTGATCTACAAAAAGCATTTGATACAGTTGATCATGATATTTTGTGTGAGAAACTTAGTTCTATTGGTATTAAATCAATCGAATGGTTCAGATCATATTTGTGCAACAGGAAACAACTTGTAAATGTTAACAATACAAATTCTACATTATGTGATGTATCATGCGGAGTACCTCAAGGTAGTTTGCTTGGGCCTCTTTTATTTTTAATGTATGTCAATGACTTACAGACTTGTATAGATCATGAATGTTAAGTACTTTTATATGCTGATGTTACTGCTATACCTTTTTCCCACAAAGATCCAGATGTTATTTCTAAAAAAAAAACTCTCTTGTATGTTAGAATGCTGTCAAGATTTGTTAGTTGATAATAAATTGTCTCTCCATTTGGGTAAAACTGAGAGCATATTATTTGGTCCTCGACGAAAACTTGGCACATTTAATCTAGAATCTTTTTCACTATTTTGCAATGTAATCAGAATTGAAACAAAAACATGTGTGAAGTATTTGGGTGAATTTTTAGACAACGTACTCTCTGGTGAAAAAAAGTGTTGAAAATATAATCAACAAGACAAATCAGCGACTGAAATTTCTTTTTAGATATAAAGACTGTTTATCTTTTTTGTCAAGTAAATATTTATGTACAGCTTTAATCCAGTGTCATTTTGACTATGCTTGCTCTTGTTGGTATGAAGGTTTGACAAAAGATATGAAAAATAGACTACATAATGCTCAAAACAATGTAATCAGGTTTATACTCAATTGCCATCAAAGGAAGAGACTTTGGGATATGGAGACCGGTCCTTCGAATGAGACCGTATAAATCGAGGTCCCGTGTCGCAGAAGGTGCTGACACAAGAAAAATCTCTCCTTGCTCAATGGCCCTGAGTGCCGAGTATAGGACAAAATTTGCAGCCCTCCACCGGCAAGTGGTGGCATCTCCATATGAGTAAAAAATTCTCGAGAGGGACGTTAAACAATATACATGTACAATCAATCAATTAATAAACAGATATTACCGAATAAAAAAAGCATAATCAACTAGAGATACTGTGAGCAATGAGCTCACTAAATTATACCCGCCTCCCATATGAATATAATGCATTGACAGTGTACATGGTTTGCTACTGGAAACCCAAAGTCTCGATATTGTTTTACGGTAACGTGTTACTCGTGGTGTTTCGTGTTATTCAGAAGCCACCACTCCTTACATCATGGGTAATATTATAATGGTAGTATCAATGTTTTGCTATTGGAAACCCAAATTATGTGTCGGATCAAAAAAGTAAATCAAAATCAAAAAGTAAAATAGGACGTACACAATTAATGGCATTATGTAATAAAGATTCTCTGAAAGTCTCATCAAATTTCATTCAGCGGTATAAGAGGAGTTGCGGATAAGAGATGGGTACCCCAAAGCGTAACAGACGGACGGGCGTACCCAAGAGCGTAACAGACGGACGAACACCCCGATTACTCTATACTAGTGCCCTCCCGCTTTTCAATAATAAACTAACTGCACCCAGCAAATCGATACATATACAACAATGTACAACAAAAGGAAACTCACATCAATTCAAGAAGGCACAACCTTTGAGGATACCAGCATTGAACGGTATACCGACTTTGGGGATGCCTATGCTTTATATAGCATGTTTTACCATTCCTAAGAACTGTCGGGGATGGACATGAAAACCATTAGGTGATTTTCCGCCACCTACATAATCTTCAAAGGGCAGTATGATCATTTAAAATCAACTGACCATAATGATGACATAACGCATCTCATTTACTGTAATAGAAACCGCGATTGTCCCTGATCTATTACATATACATGTACATGTAGTTTGTACTGTCACGTTTTAGTGCACAAATAGAAAAAGTTTTACAGTAACTTCATACACAAAACTTTATAGTACATGCAATACAAACTAAAATAGCATTGATGTTGATTGTTGAAGCATCCTCAGTTAATGTACAGATCATTAAAATGCATATTTAGGCCTACCCCATCAGTAAACTTTAAACAAGAATATATCTAACTTTTAAACGTAAGCAAATACATGCTCCGATTGCGTATAGGTAGAAATTTATAGAAACTAACGCTGTTGCGATTTTAAACAATAATGCCATGAAATGTAAACGGCATACAAGTCTTCTTAACAAAAACCAGAAGTCTCTGATGAGACTGTAGCTCTACTGGTCTGTACATATAACAAAACAAAAGTAGCGCTTTGATTTGAAACTTTGCAACAAGTAGCAATAAATAGAATTATTTATCTAAGTGTACTCTTCTCATGTGCCAATTTATATTTAAACTAGAGGTACTGTGAGCAATGAGATCACTGAATGATACCTCCCGCCTCCCATATGAATATAATGGCAGTGTCCATGTTTTGCTATGGAAACCCCAAATTCTGTGTCCGATCAAAAAGTAAAATAGGAGCTAGGTGTACAATGGCAATATCAATAAAGATACTGTGAAAGTTTCATCAAATTTCATTCACTGGTATGAGAGGAGTTGCGGATAAGAGATGGGTACCCCAAAGCGTAACAGACGGACGTACAGACAGCTACGCAGCATTAAGGCTGAAAAAAGGAGGCGGGGCCTAATTTATATGGGAAAAGTTTACTGTGACGTCACACAAAAAAATGACTTTCATGTATTCCTCATAATATCAGAAAATGAAATAATTTGCAACTTTAAATTGTATTAGCATAATAAACAACAATAAAACTTACCAATGCATTTTAAAAAGTTGTTAGTCAAATACCATACAGCACATGTAACACGTCATTTTAACATAACTAAGTCATAGTAAGCCTTAACGACGTTCGATCCTGATATTTTAAGTCTTCAACTTTTTTTGCCAAGTATATTTTTAGTTTCTACATACATAGCTTAATTAAAATTCAAATCAAAAAATGGGGGTCAATACGCTTCTTTTGGCGCTTCAGTACATTTAATATGACCTTTTTGCACTGAAATCTGTGTCTTAATTAAAAGTTATATTTTTGACGTTTTCCCTCCAATATTTTTATCCATTTAAAGCATGAAACAAAATGAACTCTAAGTTTGTTTTTAAAAAAATACACTTAAAAATTGTGACTAAGAAAAAGTTTTAAATTGCTTCGCATAATCAATTATTTGACCTTTCTGCACTAATAAAAAAATATTTTCTGGTATTGAAAATTTAATAAGCAAGAGAATTATTTTAAAGGTTTAAACTTTTTCTGATTTTAAGCAAATAGGCCACATTTATCTCTAATATTTAGAAAAGAACTTCAAAAGCGGGGGTATATGATGTAAATTTTCAGATATTGCTAAAAAAAGTGTCAATTTTACGCCAAAATTGGCTCAATTTTTTCCCGGATTTTCAGAATATATTTACTATATTTGTCACACTTTGTTTATAGAATTCATAAAAATAATTTAATAGATATTTCAGAACCACCATAACACATTTAACTGCAAAAAACAGCTTTTTGTGCAACCAGGATGGAAAAATAGGAATCCAAAATTAACAGTATAGTCTGTTATATTTCAAAATGGAAAAACTGATCATTTTCGTCTAAAAAACCTTCCGCCACAAAATATAGTACCTATCTTAATTCTACTTGAATGGAATTTAATCTCTGTTTTTTTCATTGAATATAGTTAAATTTGCACTGTAAAATTCAGATTTGATGTTAGAACTTAAAAATGATGCAGAATTTTATAAATAAAGGACCTGACCAAATTACGCTCAAAATCTCAGGATCGAACGTCCTTAACAGCGCTGCGTAGACGGACGGACATAACGATTACAATATACCCTCCCGCTTTTCAAGCGGGGATATAATCAGACCAGAATTGTCGAAGGAGTAGCGTTTTTAAGGAATTTCTTAAGAAAATTCGATTTTTAGTAACCATAGCAACATCGTTCATCGAAATCAAAAACTAATGCACTAAACTACTAGTATGTATCTTAGTGTAATCTACTTGTGTGAAAAAATAGCTTGAAATCAGACCAAAACTGTAGGAGGTGTAGCATTTTAAAGGAATTTTTAGGAAAATTCTATTTTAGTAACCATGGCAACATCGCTCATCGAAATCAAAAACCGATGCACTAAACTATGGAAAGCCAACCTAAACGGGTTCAAAATTCCAACTCTGTAATTCTTAAAATGTACACATGTAAATCTGAATTTGTAAATTGCAAATCATAATTTCATGATTTGTCAATTGTTCTATCACATTTTGTTATTTGTGAATTATCCAGCATAACATGTTAATGCAAGTTATGTCAATGATCAAATGTAGATGACCAACGATGTAATTCGTAGACTTGCGATTTGTCAATTTGTGAAATGTAAATTGTGCTTTCGTGATATGTAAATTATGCAAGGTTGCATTATGCTAACGCCTATTAAGACGAAAGGGGACACTATTATGGTTTAATTTCCCCAATTCGTTCTACCATTAAAAAAAATGGTTTAATTTGTCTATTAAATTGAATTGTACTTATTGATTGTTTTACTGTAAATCCTCTCCAACACCCGTATACATATGTACATGGAAATTTTCGCCCGTTTTATTTTTCACCACTTTCGCCTTAACCTTATTTTGGCGTATTTAAAACGGGGCAAATTCAAAGAATACAGTAAAACAATCAATTGATAACCTTGACCCTCCTGAAATGACTTCTCGTTGTGTAAGTTATGGACCTCTCGTAGATTAGAGTGTAGAAGTGTCATATAAATATTTTAAACAGTTTTTATCAACGAGAAATGTCCATTACCCAGCCCCCCCCCCCCCCAAGAAAAATAGGTATTTTGCGTTTGGATGACTTTTTAAGTGGACAGGGGTGGGTGGGTGGGTGTCTTCCTCTTTACACCCTTCATTGAGTTTTTATATATTAATCAGATGATTCTATGGAGCGTAACACATCCCAGAAGTTTTAAAGCATTTTTGTTGGTTTTCATGGGCACATATATAGTTTATTCCATGCATCCCTATTCAGACAAAATGTTAAGATAAAAGGCTTCCATGCTTTGGGCACAACGATCATACAATAAAAACAGAACATGGGGAAAAATCTAGTCTTCATGTATGTAGCATCGTTTTTGAAAAGGTCACCCGGAAAAAAAAGACACTTTTATCTGAAAAAAATCTGAAAAAGTGGGGATGGGGGCTAGTGGCATGGTTCTTACTTTTTCACAATACAATTTTTCGATTCATTATTATGGGTTTTTGTACTAAATTACAGTAAAACATTATGTTCGGGAAAAACGGGAAGGGGGAGCCTCCCTCGGATACTACGTGAATGGTCTTTACTTGACAAAACTGAAAAAGCTTTCGGGTCCTATTCCGTCACCTCTCCATCCGCGGATATAGAGGTTTGGGAGTCCACCCCCCCCCCGGGAATGTGCAGCAGAGATGTTAAATGTATATACTGAAGCAAATAAAAAAAGACACCCCCCCCCCACCATAACCACCAACACGAAATAGGTGGGTTTTTGGGGAGGGGGGCTGTCGAAGAATTTCTGGTTTGGAATATTTTGACTGGGGTGGACCCCGCGCCCTTTGGAAAAAAATCTGAGATTCGCGTCTGCCCTCTGTTTACAAGATACAATATATTTATTTACCAATCAAGGGCCCCGAAGGACATTTCATTATATATAAATGTATAATTTAGACATTTTTTTGTATACATGTATACAAAGAGAAAAACTTTGTGTGTTTAGATCCAGGAATATCCCATTCTTTTTCTGTATAAAACTTATTTGTAAACAGGCTAAGAGGCCATTTGAAGGCCTAATATGCACGCATACTACAAAACTCAGTTTTTGGTTTTTTTTTTAGCGAAATAACTTGCCCCCTTTCGTCTTAAGGTCAGACGAGACGTTCCTCAGAATTTGTTTTGTATATTTTCGTAATGTATGAAAAATATTCAAAATTTTAATAACATTCTGATTTCTAAACCAGTTTCTTAACGTTTTTAAAAAATCCAAACACTTAAATATTTGAAATTAGAAAATTAATTTTCTTCCCCAAAGGATTGTATAAGAAAAACTACCGCTGATATCTTGCAGAAATGCGTGGTAAGGTACCTCAATTTTTTGTGAGTAAACATGTTTAAGTAGCAATACTTCAATGACAAACTCTTAGAAAAAATTATCTATTATTACGGAACGTCTCATCTGTCCTTAATAGGCGTTAGCATAATGCTAGTAACAATCTTTTTAACCACCTGTTCATGCTTGAAGAATTGGTCACAGTCCCATTACTATTATGGGATGATAGAGATTTGCCTGTATCAACTAAGGTACATTTTCAATACAAATTAAGCCCGATATTTTTCGAAAATATGAAAGTGATATGAGAAATCAAAGTTCATTCTTTCTTAATCATAAGAATCCCTTGCAGTAAGAATATGCAAGTCGTTTTCTCATATGACATCCTTAATGCTGATTGCGACGTCATTAACTTGTGCATTTTCCCGTATTTTCTTAAAAAGTTGCAGAAGACATCAATTTTCAGTAGAATTTTCTTTAAGAAAACATACTCTGCCACCGTCGCCCGGAAAGATTTTGAGATATGTGATTTTTCATAGCAGTTTACATAATATATCCAAAAATTAAAGTGGGCGACGGTGGCAGACACTATTTTCTAAAGGAAAATTCGCACAGAAATGAGTCATTTTGATGCTTTTCTGCGGTAAACTTAGAAATGCACCAAATTACTGACGTCATACTTCCAGATAGGTCTTCCTTTATGCGATATTCTTTCATGCTTTATCATATTCATCTACTCAACTATTGTTAAAGCCAATTTCATAACCTTTTGAGAACATTAAATTTTCAGGGCACAATAAAGCTCAAACTGTACCTTCTATTATGGGATGATAGAGATTTGCCTGTATCAACTAATATTAATATTTTTGCTGCTGTCCATAGATTTATTACTGAAACATGTAGATTTTAAATTGATTTGTAATTAAGTCTTTCATCACTTGAAAATATTATAAATATTATATTTTAATGTATTATTTGCATGACATTTTGTTATATTTATGGAGAGGAACTTGTAGGTTGCAAGAACTTGTTTCCAATCCATTTGACTCGTTCAATAAAATATGTTCAAACAAAACAATGCAACCTTGCATAATTTACAAATCACGGAAGTACCGAGTACAATTTACATTTCATCAGTTGTCTGCGAAATACATTGCGGCGTGGTTATTGACATAACTTGCATTTACATTTTACACTTTTCAAGTTATGTTGGATAATTTACAATTAACAAATTGTGATAGAACAATTGACAAATTTTGAAATTATAATTTACAGTTTCCAAATTCAAATTTACATGTGTACATTTTATGAATTACAGAGTTGGAATTGTGAACCCTTTGGCTTTCCATACTAAATTACGTATCTTAGTGTAGTCTCTGACCAGTAGAACAAAAAAAAAATCCCACCCTCAATTAAAAAAACGTGTTTATTTTTTTTAGTTTTTAGTTTAGGGTGGGAAATTTTTCTCCGGATTTTTTTTTTTTTTTTTTTTTTGACAATAAAAACTTCAGACCCTGTAGTCATAGTATCGATCACAAAGAATGAGTTTTTACAAAAAAAAAAAACTAGTTTTATCCTAAATTTTGGATGTTAAATTATATGAAAAATTCATAGAAAAAAAAGTCTTAATTTAAAAGTTAAAGAAACCTTTGGGCAAATTACAAGGGGGGAGGGCGTCCCTAAGCACCTGTGATAGAATTCAGTAAGTCTCTTTTCTCCCTACCACACGTGAATCAAAATCAGGAGCAGAAAAACAAAGTTTCACTGACCTCTGAAACATCAGAGGTTGGATCAGGTGCCAAAGAGGTCAAACGTGCAGTGGGCTTCTTGCTATAACTGGGAAAGTAGTGAAACTTAAAATCGAAATATCCAGTACTTATGAAACCCAATTCTCTTGTTATCAATAAAAACCACAGAATCCGACAGGGGTGCATATCAGTTTTCACATGTACGATTGTATATAGCTCCCCCTGGTATTATATTTCAGAATAAGCTAGTAAACAGCAGGTATGATGTTGGGCTTATATGTAAATTGGTTGTACAAGTACTAATCAGTCACAGTTGGCTTTCAATCTTAAAAATATTATCTTTCAGGTATGAAATATTCACGAAATCCGCACCTTGATTCTTGCATAGATACATTTTCTGTTTATAAGTACGTTCCTCTGTTAGAGTACAACCATCACTCATATTTCATGTACATTTTTTTCCACATATAATTAGTTTGAAATCTGTATGTTTTTCCATATGATGAAAAAACAATATTTAATTTTAAGTGTTTAAAAATTTATTTTAAAAAGACAATGATCGTATTATTGCAATTACATCTTAAATTCACTGGGGCACAGACCACAATAGGAAGGTCAGAATTCTAATACCCCACGGTGACATAACATGGTCCAAAACTTCTTGTAAAGTTTTTTCTGTTGGTGTTATTTTTTCTTGATGGCATACTGGGATTCTCTGGCCACCAAAGTTGTCTGTAACATTCGTCAGTGACGCACGGCCTGCAAAAACAGTCCGGACATTCGAGTCGCCCAGGAGTTCCCTCAATTACTGGTCCAGGCGAAGCAGGTGGTGTATCAGACATTCTTGGTTCTTCCTCTGGATCCCAATCCCAATTAACCATTAAACGCAAAAAAGCGGATACAGCGGCCAATTTATCATCAGATAGGTTGATAGTTACTCTCGTCCACATGGTTCGAAGTAAAAAGACGCTTAGAAATTTTCAACCGAAGGTGAATAAGATTTTAATGACGTATTTACTCATAATTAAAAAAAATACGACATTGATTGTAAATAATAACACGAGATTTCCAATTAGGGTCGGTACTTCCTATTTAGGATATAATTGATGTTAGGGTAGCTTATTTTCCCAATGCATAATTATCAAATTAATATCGTCAATCTCAACTGAAAATAATTTTCAGATTCCCGTAGCATTAAACAAAATGATTAAATCAATTATAATGTTTGTCAAATTTATTATTTTATAGTGTGACAATTATGTTCATATTCTTATACGCATAGAAATAATACCGTTATTCTTTATTTCGAAAAAAAAAATTAGCATGAAAAAAGTATATACCATAAATACCGTTTTTTTTTTTATTTCGAAAAAAAATCTAAGCATGAAATATTAATAATACATTTTATCATGTGACGAATTGTGTGTCAAAATTATTTTAGTACATGAATAAATAAAGATATTAGCCGTATTTATATATATAGGCGGTAAGCATCAAATTTGACGAACGCCTCGATCACCAGACTAGGTAGACAATGTATACACAAGAACTAGTTGCTAAACGTCAATCATTTCCAAGCATCCAATAGCAGGCTTAATTTGAAATGATTGACAGGGGTTCCCAGACCAGGTAAATTTGTAGGAGGTGCTTATTTCTTCCCCCTGTAAGTCACCTGTAAGTGTCCATTCTTTTTGGAAAGTTGTCCATTCTTTTAAAGAATGGACAGTTTTTTCAAAAATAATGGTCAGTTAAAACAAACAGAATGGAGAGTTACAGGTAAATCTTAGCATGTGTACAAGAGGGAAACAAAAACAAATACATCAAAAGGATTTAATGTATATGTATTTAACAAAAAGAACTTGGAGATTTGATTAAGTTAATCAAGAACACAGTGTCTCCATTGGATCTGTTCGAATTTTACACATTTAAATCCATGAATAATGCACATTAATTCAATTCTCAAAACTCTTATTTTTCTCTCAAAAAACTTGAATTTAAAAATGACACAATTTCACATTTGATTAAGATTGGAAGCATTATTCCCTCGAGAAGAATCTATTTTAGGCTTGAAGTAGGCTAATATTAAATCCATCACCCAAAAAACAGTTTGCACCATGAAAACTACACTGCTGTAGTGAATATTTCAGTAGAAAATGATAAAAATTGAAACATTTCCAGATTTGATTTGAAATACATTTTCATATCGAAGTTTGGTTTATGGCTATCCAACACTCGGAACACAATTTGCATTTCACCATTACACTGCTGCAATTAATATATCCTCAAAAACTGAGTTCAAATGAAAAAAAAAATCCGGTTTGAATTCGAAATACATGTATCTGTATTTGTTTGGATAATATTTTCTTTTACGCTCTGTTTCCATGTCAAAATATCACTAGTTTTGTGCATCTTTTAGTTTCGATTCTGTCATATATTCTCTCCATTGAATGGAAACATGTTCGCCTTTACAATGCAATATAAAAATTGCTTTTGAGGAGTTGCATTCTTATATAAATAAGTCCCCGAAATCCACCTGCAACTGTCCATTCTTTAGACAAAGTCCTTTTGTTATTCGCATCTGGAAACGCAATGGCTTTTCAACAAATTGCTGTGCACCCCAAGCTTACCTACAACTGTCCATTCTGTCCATTCTGTAAACAATGAATTTATTGTACGTGTGCTACCTGTTTTTCACATTATTTTTTTTTAAGTAGGAGAAAGGCCTCAGTTTAAGAAGTATTTTATTCAAAATATACAGAAAAGTATACAGTGAATATGGATTGAACAGCAGGCCAACGGCCTATATAATTCTTTCCATTGGAGATCAAGGTACAGATTACATATTTGAGTTCTAAAAAAGATATACGAGGGTTGATCCAAAAGTTCGTGGAATTTCTTTCTAAAATGTTTTTCGTGATTCGATGAAATCAATCAACAGGCATATTCATAATATAGAGTCAAAATGCAACAATACTGGAAAATTTCACCACTTTCCAATTACCAATAAGGTTACACGAGCTTTCTGAAAATGGATAGGTGGGAAACCCGGGGGAGACTGCGTCAGGGGTAACGTCATGTTAGATATGTCACGTCACGTTATAGAAGCATCTTGCCCAAAATGTCCAATTATAATACGTAATTCTACAAAATGCTGCCTTTTTCTCCATTTTTTTTTCTCAAGAAAAGCCTGGGTATCCTCTCGCGCCAACTTATCTTCATTTTTTACTCATATTTCAAAATACTACCCATCTTTCCATATGATGTTCCAATTTCAGTAGCAATGTCAAGAACAGTACGGCAGCCGACAACGTCCATTAACGCTTTTAATTTGTCTAGGGGGATACGTACTTAAACAGAGCCTCTCAAAAGCGACCACACCTTTTATCAACGTCCATGGAAGTTCTATTTTTCTTAAATTTCTTATGCCACTGGAAAGCCAGCAACTAAACGCATTTTTCCCGAGCATATGTCAATAATATACGCGTTTAAGATAGAGTGATCCCGGGATTTTCACAAAACGTGTGACTTGACCGAAATTTGACGTTATCTAACAACATAAAGATGAACCAATAAATCATCATTTTATAAACTAAATATCCAGTAAAATCAGTAAAACTCTCACACAAAAGGTTTATAAAAGATCAAGCAATCGTAATAATGACATTATTTTAGTTTTATATACCACATAGGGCGGTTTAATTCTTATTTCACGTATTAAGAATTAAAATGATAATAAACGCGTTAATGTCTCCCCCGCATTTCCAAACAACCGTTTCTATGGCAACTGCCAGAAAGCTACTATCCAAGATATTTAAAAAGTTTTTTAATTTAAAATATTAATCAAGTGTCTATATTTTCATTTGTAATTTTCAACCAATTCCACTGAAAAATAAATAAAATATGAAGAAATTCCACGAACTTTTGGATCAACCCTCGTATATTATAAACTAATATTAAAAGAATTAAACAGTACATAGAAGTAAAATTGAGAGAAATATGAATTAACCCTCGTATATTATAAACTAATATTACAAGAATTAAACAGTACATAGAAGAAAATTTGAGAGAAGTAAAGTGGGTAAAGAAAACAATAAAATTTAATTAAAAAAAAAAAAAAAAAAAAAATTGGAAAAAACAAAGAACAAAACAAAAAAAAAAAAAAGAAACAAAAAACCCAAAAACCAAAAAGAAAAAAATTTAAAATTCAAACTGCCTTTCTCCTTTACAGAACTGTAAGAGGTATGGATTTGATATTTTGCACAAACAGAATATAGCTTGGCACTGTGGCTTTTGTGTTTTACCATGGTTTCCGACCTAGTTGTCCTTGAACTTGACCTTTGACCTACTTTTCAAAAAAATACACAATGCCGATATACAGCTTCTTTTTGACATTTTAGAGGCAACTCTGTGCTATTTAGAATGTACACTGTATTTTAAAAAATACCAGGGTTACAGTCCATATGACCTTGACATTTGACCTACTTTGCAAAATATACTAAAGATGGTTAAATTTACTTCTTTTGAATAAAGAGAGGCATGGATTTGATAATAAGCATTAGTGCATATCTATAAGCTCATTAACAATGTACTGGCTTTAATTGACTCATATTTCTTGCAAAAAACTAAAATTTTAAAAGCACTATATATATGAACATACATCGGGATCCAAATTCCAAAATGAGTGATTGCCGTAAAGACAGATTAACTAAAGTCTCTTTCAGTTTCAAGAAGGATTGTTGAAATAACGTGCTAATTAAATTCATTGATGAAAAATTATTTGTAATAATTTAAATTTTATTAATATCTATTTTAGCTTTCATGGGTTTCGGATTTGTATTTCTATTTTTTTTTGGGGGGTGGCAGATTTTATCCCAGTCTTACTATCCGTGCATGTGGATTTTTATTTATTCATTTAGTTTTTTTTTTGGGGGGGGGGCATGAACTATATGCTTGTAGCAAATAAATAGCTTACCATTCTTAGATTTAGTACATCTTTAACGAAGCTAAATGCAGGCGACACATGCGTTCCTTGAAACACTCTCATTACTACACTGTAGTTAGATGATGACTCAAATAATAAAGACATTAGTTAATAATTAAATTTAATTTTTAAAGTCTTTGATAAACGTTCGAAATTTGACGAGTAATCGGGACCCACAGATAAGCCTTATTGAGACTTTTCCTTTAAAATAGATAGGGGGATTAGTTAATTTAATATGTAAATAATTTTAACTAAATGAGAAAGAGGGAAAAAGAAAATAGTAGGGGAGGAAACAAATTGAAGGCATTTTATCACACTTTTATTGTTCATTGAATGTATTTGTAAATAAGTTTGTAATCAACAAGGCGCTGGTCTATTTGTCTAACTTTCTTTATTGGGAGGGGTGGGGTGGGTAGCTGATACTTAATGGATTGTTAGAGGAGTTATCTCAACACTAAGCTATAGAATGTACAACACAAACAAAAGGTTTACGTCACAGTTATGTTTTAAGGATTAAATATGTGAAGTATGAAAGCCCTAACTATAGGTTTGTTTTTTCAAAAGTAGGTCAAACTCCAAGGTCAAGGTCAAAGGGTCAAATTCTTGGTTTCCAATGGTCTTCTCACAAGGCTTATACATTTTTGAAATTTGAAAGCCCTGGGTCTTACCGTTCAAAAAGTATGGCCAAGGTCTTCAGTATAGAAATATCCAAGGTCAAAAGGCCAATTTAAGTTGTTGGTATCCAATGAAAGGTCTCGCCACAAAGAATACATATGTGAAATAATTTAAGAAAGTCCTATAGTATCCACCGTTCAAAAAAAAGTTATGGCTTAAGTGAAAGTTTGGAATTTCTGTGTAAAAATGGGTCAAACTCCAAGGTCAAGGTAAAATGGTCAAATTTGGTGGTACCCAAAGAAAGATCTTGTCACAAGGAATACACACGTGAAATATGAAAGTCATAGCTCCACTAAATTAAAAAATATAGGCAATGGTAGTTTTTGCGCACAAACAGACAGCTAGACAGACGGACGGATAGACAAGACAAAAACTATTCGTTGATTACGGGGGTATAAACTCCCTCATACACAAATAATGAAACCGGGGATTAGATGTCCTTACGGTTTCCGGTTTCCCCTGCTTTTAGTTTCAGTATGTAATCCGTTAACAGATTGGTTGTTTGACTCTGCATCAACGAATCATATTTCATTTAACAAAAAGTTGTTGGCTAAACGCAACACTCGCGTTTGGGACTAGCCAAAGAGTTTTGCAGAAAACTTTATTTTTAAGTGATAGTTCCGTGTTTGAGATCCTTGAAAACGAAAAGAAGACACATAATATATTTAAGGTAACCTTAGATATGCCGTGTTTTAAGGTTTTATTAACAAGAAGAAAAGTGAGGTCCAGTAAACTGTTGTTCTTACATTTCGAATTTCCTCGAACTAATATAAAGACATAACTGGTTGCATTGAACTGTTTCTGAATAGATCTTATGAATGTAGTAACTTTAAAAAAAATGAAAATAAATAATTTTCATATGATGAATATGTCCGGTGAGCACAGCTCTACCCACCTATCATCAAATGTTGGTTCGAGTCTTTGACGGTATCAGCCATTCACTGATTCAGCTCCGTTCGCCCTATCTTATCTACCCTGTTTGCATGAGTCCGTTCGCCATAATTCTTGTTCGCCCTGTGTCCTGTTCGCCATATATCCCGATCGCCCTATGATAAATATTTTATGTCAACATTAACGTTGGATTATAAGTCATTAGATTTCTTATTATGTTCCCCAAACGAAGTTGGGGAACATATTGTTTTTACTCTGTTTCTTATTATTATTATTATTATTTTTCTTCTTCCTGGGAAAATTTTGTCCACGAATGATCTAGTAAACTACACATCCGACTTAGGTAAAATGTTTTTAGGGTCAGTAGACATGTTGTGTAGATTTGCCGAACGAAGGTCATTTTGCGCGCACGTGCTTGCAAGAGCGTGCACGTGCAACACGAGAAATGACCAATATAATGTGTATTGCCGTAACTTTTTCAATTTTTAATGAAATGCGTTGAAACTCATAATAAAAGTATATATTAGAAGCTTAGACAAGATGACATGGTCAAAATAGCAAGATCTGACGCGCATGCACATGCGCTTCGCTCTGATTGGCTGAAACTTAAGTCTCAATATCTTTCTTGTTTTTTGATAAAATCCTTTGAAATTTTGAACATAGTCATATATTAGGGAGATCTACAGCATGATATATAAGAATTATCATGAAAGCACTTACATGCACGTGTGCTAGCAAGAGCGCGCACGTGCAACATGTGAAATTACCAATATAATGGATTTAGCCTTCACTTTTCTATTTCTTGATGGAATTTTTTGAAACTCACACTGCATGGATATATTAGTAGTATTAACAAGATGACATGGTCAAAATAGCAAAATCTGACGCGCATGCACGTGCGCTTCGCTCTGATTGGCTGAAACTAAAGTCTCAATATCTTTCTTGTTTTTTGTCATAATCCTTTGAAATTTTGAACATAGTCCCACATTATAAAGATCTACAGCCTGATAAATAAAAATTTTCATGAAAGCATGCCCATGCGCGCATGCTGCAATCTGATTGGCTGAAACTTTAAATGGCTATATCTCCCTTGTTTTTTGACGAAATGCTTTGAAATTTAAAACATAGTCATGCATTAGGATATCTTTCAATACGATAAAGATAAAAATTTATGAAATCATACGCATGCATGTGTGCTGCAATCTGATTGGCTGAAACTTCAAATGGCTATAATTCCCTTGTTTTTCAACCAAACAGGATGAGATTTAGAACATAGATAAATATAAGGGACTCCTACAATACGGTGTAGTCATTATTCACGTGCGTGCACGTGAAATGAGTAAAATTAAAAATACACTTGAATGAGTATATTTTTAAATACTTTTGGATTAAATGCTGTGACATTAAGGATATTAATATTTTAGATAGTGTAGACAAGATAATATGGTCGTTACGCACATGAACACGCGTGCAATGCCTATTTTAAAATATATTTTGTATTTTTCTGGGAAGACCTTGATTAAGTCTAAATTCCATAAAGTATTTCTTATTTAATAGAGATTACAGGGAATATGGCACCAAAAGGGAGTTGGGGAGCGTTTGGGGAACATCTGTAACGGTCCCCGTTACAATTAGCACTAGTTCTTTTTAATTTTGTTTATTTAATTTAGTTTTTTAAAGGTTCAATTTAGCTTACAGTATGTTTTGAAAATATTTTTTTAATTCTTCATTTAATATTACCTTACTGAAAATTACTTATAAATAAAAATTAATGCATACCACATTGTTTATTATACATTTTTTTAATTTCTTCAACTACATATTCTGAATGTTAAGAGTAATTAATTATAATTTGAATAGAAATTCAATAAAACCAAAGGAAATAATTATGAAAATTAACCCACTAACATATTTTGGGTAAACGGACTTTGTGTGAACAAATTTTAGAGCAAACAGACTCTGGACGAAGAAGAAATAGAGCGAACAGCGTCAAGGGTGAATGCGTTTTAGGGCTAACGAACATACAAACATCTTTGCAGTGCTCCACGTCACACTTACTTTTTGGTCACTAAATGGTGACCTAAAAATTTTTCTTGGTCGCCATTTCAGAATTTCTGGTCACCATAAACAAATATTTCAACTCGCCATAATGAAAACGTGAATAACACAAGTTAATTCAAACAAGCCTGAAGGAAATATACACCCATATATGTATTATGTGTTTATTAAATAAAAAATTACTAATTACTGTAACTAGAAATAATCTGCTAGTTGAAGGAAATATTTTTATTAAATACAACCACCTTAAAGTTATGGTTTTACAGTTCACAGAAAAAACACAAGTAATCTGATTCTAGAATTAAAGTTTAATCAAAAGAAAATAAAAGTTTGACAGCTGTTGAAACAGGACTTTGTCAGTTGTTTGTTACGTTTACTTACAACTACGTACCTCACCCATTATACAGTCGTTATCAATGCCGGCAAAACACTTAATTAATTGTGACATGCAAGCCGTTGACTAAATGCTTCAATAACCAGGTCAGAGAAAACTCTAGAAAGTTTATGACATTTGGATGCTATTCTATCAGGGACGTTATGTATATTATACGCCTCTGATCTATCAAACTTCACTATTACAGCATGCTGTCATAACACATGATCGAAGTCCAAGCGACACTTTGTAAAGTGTGTTGAAGTGACTACATATCTTCAAATGTTGTCATGGTAGAGGATCTTCAAAAATGTAAATCTCGATCCCGATCTTAAAAAAATAGATGTTGCCAGCCTAAATTTTCTCAGTCGTAAAAATACGAGTTTGTTTTTATTTCTAGTTGCAAAACCATATTTTTGGTCGCAAATGCGACCATTTTAGTCTGAACTTGGAGCACTGCTTTGACAAATAAAAAAGTTACAATTTTCAGTAAATTCCTCTAGACTGTCCAGTACAATCTCTTGGTTTAGCTATATAGCTTTAAATAGCTGTATAGCTTTATTAAGCTATCCAGAATAGCTTGATTTAGCTACTGGTATTATACCACACTTTTTTCTTAAGTGTATAATTTTCTCAGCATGAACTTTATTGACAGACACCACCAGACACAGAGGAGATGTCCCTGTCGAGCCGTGAGTGGGAGGATCTAAAGTCTTTACTGGACAAAACTGTGCACAAGTTCCTGGGCTTCACTGAACCCTCACTGGTCACTGCTGCTCTTAACTGTATAGACAAAGGATATGACAAGAAGAAGACCATCAGTAAGTCAGAGTGTATCAGTCTCTTTTAGAAAGTTTTTTTTTTGGGACACAAAGGTTAGTGATTTCAAAGAATCTGCATCTTCTTCAAATTTCTGTCCCTCTTCATGTCTCTGTAATACAATGTAGTCATATTATTTAGGAAAGAGTCATGTCTGCATATTTAACAAAATATGTTTGGTATTTTTCTCATATTATACAAAAAAGGAGCAGCCATAGAATAAAGTTGATGAGAAGAAAATCATTTGATGTGATTAATTATTGCATTGATTTGATGTAAGCATTGCTACTTTAATATTTACTCAAACATTTATTTTTATCAGGTAAGCTAGGTGTTATTTTAGATGACAGACAGGCAGAAAAATTTTCAGAAAAATTATTTGATGTCTGGGATGATTACAAAACAAAGAGTCAACGAAAAAAGAGAAAGGTTAGTTTGAAACAAACAAACATGTCAGGTAGAGCTTTGAAGATTCTCTATGCATCTTTAAAGGAACAAAAAAATGTGATAGCTTTGAAATATTCTCTCAGTCTTTTTATCAAAATTTAAAAAAAATCAAAGTTTAAAAATATTTTCTTGATAGATTTTACATTGCTTTTGAGAGTTTTTTTTTTTTTCCATTCTTTTTTTTTACAGGAGGGTGACAGAGAGAAGGATGAAGCAACCGAGAGGAAGAAGCGGAGATTTGTAGACGATGGCCCAGTAGAGATACCGGTGGCAGCCATTCCTGGCCCCGGAAATCCCAGCCCAGGACAACTGACTGGAGACAAAGTACTGAGACTCTACTGTCTGATATTTCCCTGAATGATTGATATATTGTCAAATTTAAGCATTTGTAATAGAATATCCATAAAACCCATAAATCTGGCCTGTTTACTGTATACAGGGTTATTTTGCCCTATGTTTTTTTTGCCCTTTTACACTTGCTAACAATTTTGCCCCATTTTAGATTCGCCCAATCACAAGTCTGTTTAAGAAATTATACCGTGTTCTTTGAATTCGCCCTGTTTTAAATTCACCCACCAGTGACAAGGGCGAAACAGGAGATAATAAAACGGGGGGCGAAAATTTCCTTGTATTTTATAAAAAATTGTTGTGATGCCTATATATATGATATAATAGCAAGGAGAACTAAAGACTTGAACTAGACAATTTAATCAACATATTTCTGAAATGAACAAAATATCTAATTTTTCCATGACCCATTTTCCAGACATCAATGTTTAAATGTTATATTTTATAAGTCTTAATAGGTTTGGTTTGTGGTACCCAGAAGACATTTATCTGAAATGAATCTTACCTACCAGTATACAAATAGAAGTCACTTGTGTGCACCTCAACATATTTGTTAGTCGTAACTTTAATATGAAATTTCCATGGTTTCGTTTTGAACTGTTTATATTTACAGATAAAAGAAATGATGGCTAATGCTAAGAACTTGATTAATGAGAGAAAAACTCAGTTGTCGGCCATGATGCCTCCGCCTCCAAAGTCTCAGGTACGTTTGGAGAAATCTGTGTTTACAGGAGCCAGGCTTTTTTTGTCACAAACAGTAGTTTAAAAGTTTGTATTTGGGTGGATTTTATAAATATTGGAATAATGCAAAACTGTGATTATTATGAAATCTTGAAATCTGCAAATTTAAAAAAGTTTGGACATTGACAATGTGATAAATGAAATGACAAAAAAAAATTCAATATAAGTACATTTTTAAAAATTCAGTGATGTTCTATCTTATAAGCAGATATATTAATGAAATGTTTATTTACCTATCAATAATGATTAATCAAGTCTCAAGCCAGTCATTTAATTGAAGATTATCTTGTCATTTAGCAGGGAGGATTGTCCCACAATGAAATTCTTATGAATGAAGCTTTAGAGAAGGTGAGACGAGCCCAGGAGTTACAGGCCAAAATACAGAACCAGATGTCTGGGCTCATGCAAGGGTAAGAATGAATTACAGGCCAAAATACAGAACCAGATGTCTGGGCTCATGCAAGGGTAAGAATGAAGCTAGTCTGTAGGACGGTCTTAGACCTGGATCCAGATAAATAATATTGAACGATTTGGAGTTTTCTGAAATAAATCAAACATCTTTTTGATTTAAAACTAGTATTAAGTTAAAAAGGAAAAACAGGTTCATATATGTTAATTCAAATAGTTTGCATCATGAATTTAAAGAGATGTGTGGTGCTTGAATGGTAGCAGTTATTTAGGGTACATACACTGTATATGAACATAAACTAACGCATGCTCTTAGACATAAGGACAATCTGCCTCATCATTTTATGAGCGTTTTTGTAAATGAGCACCTTTGGAGCAAACATTCTATATGATCCATTCCAAGCTAGCCAAAATCACTGAGTGGGAAAACTTTGTATTTGATTTAACGAAATATTAGCATTTGCTTGAATCAAGCATCCTAGAAAAGCTGAAATATGAACACTGCTAAACTTACAGTAACAATATTCACGACTCACTTCATATTTTATTTGCAATTTGTCAGTAACAAGTTTCAAATCAGTTATACACATGTAATTAATCTTAATAAATCAGTTATGATTAATCTTCATGATTGAGAAAACATTTTTTTTACAAGTACAAAGCAAAAAAAAAAAAATGGTTTGATGATTAATTTTTGCAAGTTAATGAAGGCCGCAAAACTTGTGGATAATTCTTGCACATAAATAAAGGTTGGTTTACAGTAACTCTGCAGGTTTATTTTCCCCATTACAGTGTGTATAATGTCCATGTATTTTTAATCACTGGAGTAACTGTTTTAGCTTTTGATTTTACTTATATGATAAAAGTTTCAATGGTAATACCTGTATAGTTATACTGATCAGTGGATGTATCAAACACAATTATTTAATTTTTTAGGAAGGGAGGTCAGGGTGCAGTCATCCCAACAAAGTGAGTATTGTTTTTTGTATTTATGTTTCCTTAAACCGAAAAAGAAAAACAAAGTCCAATGCCACAAAGTTTATAAATGCATGTGTGATCCAGTTTACTATATAGATCATTGTAACCAGAATTTATTTTGTATTTTAGACCCACCCCGCTGATCCTGGATGCCGAGGGTCGGACGATTGATGCTAACACTGGACAGGCGATTCAACTGACCCACCACACGCCTACACTAAAGGTTTCTAGGTTTTATTCAGTGTAAAAGTATTGATACCTTGTATGCAGAATTAATGTCTTCCCTATAAAACTTAATTCATTTTATATGTTTATGTGTTGTAATGAGTATCAAATACTGCAACATGCAAAGAATGCGTTACTGGTATTTTATTTGTTAATTTTAGAGAGATTTATCCAGAAATAAAATTTTTTAATTTCAATTTCAATTTTTTTAATCATTGAGAAAAGTTAAGCTGGATGATAGTTACAGAAATGAGTTGTTTTCTTAGAAGAATACACATGTGCCATGTAATACTGTAAAATCACATATTTTCGAGGGGTTCAAATTTTCGAGAATTGAGGAAAAAATATTGGTTTGTGGGGATTTAATTTTGTGGTTTGAAAAATGTGTAGTAGTAATGCATATCAAAGTTTACATTTCATGGTGGTCATAAATTCTTTGGTCTCTCCATACCTCGAAAACAATGAAAATTAACCCCCCACGGAAATTAGTGATTTCACAGTAGGTGTCTCACTGTAATGGACTAACAATTAAGTTGTTGATTAGAATACTATCTATGGTATAACCTAATCATGCTTATGTGTTACAATAATCTCTTACCTTTTTGTCCTCAGGCCAACATCAGAGCCAAAAGAAGAGAACAGTTTAAAGGTCTGATAGAAAAACCTCCAGAAGAGATCAGCGAGGGAAAATACTTTGATCCCAGAGTAGGGTGGGTTGTCAAGTTCCATTAATACTGATAGATTCCTAATTATACGCCAGGAATTAATTATCCCGTAATCTTGGGAGAAGCATCACTCGTGATATAAAATTTCTTGCTTTTATTTTTATGGGGTTGAAACCCATGTTAATTCTCTTGATCAACTGTCCATTCGCTAATTATTGCTCTCATGATTTGATGCAAAAGAGATCTATGTTTCTTGATAATAAGTACTCAGGAAAAATAAGGAATCTACAGTAGATGCTGCAAAGTCACAGTGATGTGATGAATAGTCATACAATACCATCAGACTAGTTTTCATGTAATAGATGTTTAAAATATGTAAAATTATGTTCAAAAATGAATCTATACAATCTAATGCAGATTTACATTTGATTAACAGGAAAATAGACTAGCAGATAAATGTATGGAATGGAAGCTAGTTTTTGTGAAAAGTGCTTAAAATAGCAACTTTTTTCTATAAAGCAGTGTAAATGTAAATGTTTTGCATCTGATATTAACCTAATATCTTTTCTACAGTGCAAGGCAGGCACAAAGACCAAAAAGGGGATTCAAGTTCCATGAACATGGGAAATTTGAAGCTATTGCTTCTAGACTTCGTGCTAAGGTAAACCCCCTAGAAATTTCAAAGAAGTTTTATCAAGTTTTTATTTAGAAAAAAAAGTACTACAAGGAAAAATGTAAACGATGTATTACACACCAGTCCTATATAGAGAGCCAGCAGATGATTTGTTTCACACATATAAGAATTACATGAAATAAGATGGAGCTTCTTTGTATCCCAGTATATTATGACAAGTTCCATCCAAATTATAATTCACAAAAGTATTCTTCAAACTAATATGTTATTATAAATTTTCTGTCCTTAAAGAGCCCCATATGATTACATAAGAACTATGTTATTCATAAAAGGACATTGTATTCTTGTTTTGTTTAAGGCCCAGCTGGACATTTTACAAAGTGAGATAGCACAAGCTGCTAAGAAGACCGGTATTGCCTCTGCTGCTAAACTAGCTACCATTGCACCAAAGAAAGAACTGGTAGGTCTGCCTGACCCCCCCCCCCCCAACCCCCAAGTAAAGAAGAACAAAAACAGATAAATTGATGAAAATTAACCCTTTCCTACGTAAATTAATCATTTCTTAGTAGGTTTATTGACATTCTTTTGAAATATTTTTGTTAGCTCACCCGAGCCGAAGGCTCAAGTGAGCTTTTCTGATCACATTTTGTCCGTCGTCCGTCCGTCCGTCTGTCTGTCCAGCTGTCTAGCTGTCTGACTGTCTGTCTGTTTGTCTGTCCGTCTGTAAACTTTTCACATTTTCGACTTCTTCTCAAGAACCACTGGGCCAATTTTGACCAAACTTTGTACAAAGCATCCTCGGGTGAAGGGGAATTTAAATTGTTAAAATGAAGGACCAAGTCCCCTCACAAGGGGAGATAATCAAGAAAAGACAAAAATAGGGTGGGGTCATTAAAGAATCTTCTTCTCAAGAACCACTGGGCCAGAAAAGCTGAAACTTATGTGGAAGCATCCTGGGGTTGTGTAGATTCTAAATTGTTCAAATCATGACCCCCGGGGTAGGGCGGGGCCACAATGGGGAATCAAAGTTTTACATAGAAATATATAGGAAAAATCATTGAAAACCTTCTTCTCAAGAACCACTGAGCCAGAAAAGCTGAAACTTATGTGGAAGCATCCTGGGGTAGTGTAGATTCTAAATTGTTCAAATCATGACCCCCGGGGGGTAGGGCAGGGCCACAATGGGGAATCAAAGTTTAAGAGAAATATATAGGAAAAATCTTTGAAAATCTTCTTCTCAAGAACCACTGGGCCAGAAAAGCTGAAACTTATGTGGAAGCATCCTGGGGTTGTGTAGATTCTAAATTGTTAAAATCATGACCCCCGGGGGTAGGACGGGGCGACAATGGGGAATCAAAGATTAAGATAGAAATACATAAGAAAAAATCTTTGAAAATTTTCTTCTCTAGAACCACTGAGCCAGAAAAGCTGAAATTTATGTGGAAGCATCCTAGGGTAGTGTAGATTCTAAATTGTTCAAATCATGACCCTCGGG
This sequence comes from Saccostrea cuccullata, assembly GCF_032062105.1. NCBI lineage: Eukaryota > Metazoa > Mollusca > Bivalvia > Ostreida > Ostreidae > Saccostrea > Saccostrea cuccullata. Next base: position 574,478 of record NW_026936742.1, read on the forward strand.
GTAGGGCAGGGCCACAATGGGGAATCAAAGATTTACATAGAAATATATAGGAAAAATCTTTGAAAATCTTCTCTAGAACCACTGAGCCAGAAAAGCTGAAACTTATGTGGAAGTATCCTGGGGTTGTGTAGTTTCTAAATTGTTAAAATCATGACCCCCGGGGGTAGGACGGGGCGACAATGGGGAATCAAAGATTAAGGTAGAAATATGCAAGAAAAAATCTTTGAAAATCTTCTTCTCAAGAACCACTGGGCCAGAAAAGCTGAAACTTATGTGGAAGCATCCTGGGGTAGTGTAGATTCTAAATTGTTCAAATCATGACCCCTGGGGGTAGGGCAAGGCCACAATGGGGAATCAAAGTTTAACAGAAATATATAGGAAAAATCTTTGAAAATCTTCTTTTCAAGAACCACTGAGCCAGAAAAGCTGAAACTTATGTGGAAGCATCCTGGGGTTATGTAGATTCTAAATTGTTAAAATCATGACCCCCGGGGGTAGGGCGGGGCCACAATGGGGAATCAAAGATTTACATAGAAATATGTAGGAAAAATCTTTGAAAATCTTCTTTTCAAGAACCACTGAGCCAGAAAAGCTGAAACTTATGTGGAAGCATCCTGGGGTAGTGTAGATTCTAAATTGTTCAAATCATGACCCCCGGGGTAGGGCGGGGCCACAATGGGGAATCAAAGATTTACATAGAAATATATAGGAAAAATCTTTGAAAATCTTCTTCTCTAGAATCACTGGGCCAGAAAATCTGAAACTTATGTGCACATGGAAGCATCCTGGGGTAGTGTAGATTTCAAAATGTCTAAATTATGATCAGTGGGGTCGCAATATGTATTACAAGGGGGAAATCTGGTAAAGAACAGAATGGTCAAAGCTTCTCAGGTGAGCAATGTGACCCATGGGCCTCTTGTTGTTTTTCTAGAGAGAGGGTGAGATTCCCGCTGTGGAATGGTGGGATAGCTTTCTCCTCCCTAATGACAGTTATGATGGCATTGATGACAGACTGAGAGACGGAAACTTTGAAGGCATCACACATTTGGTGGAACATCCTATACAGCTCAAACCCCCAAGTAATTGATTATTTGAATATCTTGGCATTGCCATCTTTTAATTGCACAAAATGTGAATAGACAGTGTATGTTAATGGCAAAGCTGTATGTAATCTTTATAAATGTGATACAAAAGTTAATAATTAAATATTAATTCAGTACTAATGAATTAAAATTATAAAGACCCATTATGGAAGATTTCTCTATCTGTTGTTTTCTATAATTTTCTGAACTAAATACATGTAATTCTAAATGATTAGTTTGCATTTGGCATAAGATAAAAGAATGAAAAAGTACATATCACAAAAATTGAATTGTAATATATTGTTTAAAATCAGATGAACCTGAAAAAGGACCCCAGATACCTGTATATCTCACCAAGAAGGAGAGGAAAAAATTACGTCGACAAAATCGTCAGGAGAATCAGAAGGAAGTGACGGAGAAGATACGACTGGGACTGATGCCCCCACCAGAACCTAAAGGTTGTTTTCTTGTTGGTTATTGTTTAATTAAAACACATCCCACTCAAAGTTTGGTAATATAAATTAGGGAATAACTATCTTCTAATTTGGTATTTGCGACCGTTATTGCTGATTTAACTGTTGCAAACTGAGTTTTACCTGTGACGCGTAAGCGGAGCCGGTAAAACAGATGTTTGCGACTGTTAAATCTGCATTAACGGTTGCAAATACCAAATTAGATGATAGTTATTCCCATTCTAATGCAATCTGTGCATTTTGTTTGATGTTTAAGACTTATTCTCTTGAGTTTTGTTACAAGAAATACATCATGGAACATTGTGTTTTTGCTTCACTCTATTATGACGTCACAATGAAAAGCTTTCACTCTCGTAAATGCTCGTTTTCTTGCTTCAAACATCAGTGCATTATCCAATCAAAATGTGTTTTACAAAACAATTGCATTAGAATGTATTTTTATGTTTCAAAGCTATGCTACAATGCATTTCAAACTTTAAAGTTAGACAAGGATATTTCATAATATGGGATTATGTATGCAGATTTATAGGACATGGATGGGCATGTTACAATAATTAGGACTTTATACATGTATGTATTTTAGATTCCATGTCCTAATTAATGGCATTGCCAGTATTATTTTATAAACTGGATTGTGGTTTACAGTCATTATGTTAACAAAATAATCTGTTTGGATGGCCAATTTAATCTGAGTGTTGTACTTGATACAGTCATTCATTGTGTTGACAGTATTAAGTGAATGATCTGTTTTGCTTTATCGTTCGAATGGGCAATTTAATCTGAATGTTGTACTTTATACAGTCATTCATTGTGTTGACAGTATTAAGTTAATAATGATCTGTCTTGCTTTACAGTTCGGATGGCTAATTTAATGCGAGTGTTGGGAACAGAGGCTGTACAGGACCCTACAAAAGTAGAGGCCCATGTCAGAGCACAAATGGCCAAAAGACAAAAGTAAGATATCCCACACAGAAAACTACATGTACCCAGTTTTGTTTGAACAAGCAGTAAAACTAGTTATTAATAGTGTGAAAAGTAATGAATTTTAATTGTTAAATGTTAGGCCAAAAAAAATTAATGAATAGTTTCTCAGGCCAAAAAATTCAAAATTCAATGCAGCAGGCAGGCTTTTTTTTTTTTTTTTGAAGCAGGTTTGACATTTTTTAAGCCATTTGTTCAATAAAATGATAATATCTACTAATTCTTAATTTTTGTTTTCTGAAATTAGTTAATATATATATGTAACTTTAAATAATGTTATTCCAAACATTTATTAAAAAGTTAATTCATGAAATACTGTAAATTTAGAAGAAATGTATTGTTTTTCTCATAAAAACGCCTATCTTAACTCGATTTTCTTTTTCAACTTGGAAAATTGAAAATTGAGTTATTTCCCTTTTCAATATGTCAATAAAATATATCAATGCCAGTCTATGCGAAAGTCACTGGACCGTCGGTTTTTACCGGTAAAATTTAGGTCGGGTCGGTAAAAAATTTCAGTATACAGGACCAAATGTCCGATAAAAAATAAGGCCAAATAAATCTAAATAAAGAGGTACACATGGTCAAATTCCCCACAAATAACCTCAATTTGACCAATTTAGCAGTAATACCTGATTAAATTTTATGTATTACAACCCTGTCATGATCGTTTTTATTCTTATTCGAATTTCCTCTGTCAAGGATTAGAGATCTTTAGATAGCTCATACGTAGATTTGGTTGGGAAAATATTTAGATAGCTCATACGTATATTCGGTTGGGAAATTATTTTCAAATGATCATTGAACTTGAGTAACCATAATGAATTGTTTAAGGAAAAATGAATATGCAATGAAAGTGCATATATTAAATTTAAGAAAATCTTTGATACAGTGTATGTTGTATAAGTCAAATATGAAGAAAAAAAATGCATGCAATTGTATTTATAAATAGATACCTTTTACAAAGGAAAATTATAAATAGTTAACTTGTCTATTTCACTCTGAATTTATTTAAAGTTAAATTTCACAGTGTGAATTAACCCCATCCCACCCACCCTCTCAATCTCAGTATCATAATGATATATGGATTTAACATGTTTAAAGGAAAAAAGTCGGTCTGGTAAGAAATTGTTTGGTCTGGTAAAAATTTTATTTTTACCAGACATTTTGTCCTGTAAAAATTTTAAACTTTCGCGTAGACTGCAATGCGGCCATTTTTGAACTGATGCGGTGGTGTCTGAGAAACCGTTTATTAATTTTTTTGGCCTCAACCTTTTTATGCACCTATAAACTGCTAAAAGGCTCATTGTTTAAAATTATTCAAAGATATACAGTTGAATTTCGGTATCTTGAACACCAATTTCTTGAATACCATGCATATGTCAAAGTGAATTGGAAATCTCAACCACTTATTCTTTAAGTACTTTACCCTCGATATATAACTCATTTTTCAGTACTGAGTTCAGATGTGTGACCAAAGGGTTATTTTTTAAGAATAATCAATTTAATAATTTATGTATATTAATTAAGTCAGTACCCTTCCTGCTTCTGAAAAAAAATGAAGGGAAGATAATCTGAAGTCTTTAAGAGGAGATAGGTGTCCAAATGTACAAGCATGTCTGAAATTTTATTTACGTAACTTGGTGTCCACAGTGACTGTTTTTTAGAACAATAAGCTATTCTTTTCTGGTGAATCCTGTTTGAAGTATTTAAACACTAGTTTGCATGTTTTATTGCATGACTTATTTCTGCCTTATTCCATTACAATTAGAAAATATATTCAAGACTACCAATGGACACCGTTACTTACATAAGCACTAAACAAGTAACATGTTACTAGAATTTAACAAGTTGTTAAAATATGAAAATAATGCAATCAATAAGGTATGATGAAATCATGTTTAATGTTATATTAAATGGAATTTATTTAAAAAGTCACAATTCTTATTTCTAGTTTCAAAAAAGGAGAAATTATGTAAGTAACATGGACACCTAACTCCAAATCAGGCTTTAAATAGGAACAAAAAAATAACAAGAAAATCAAACACTTGTCTTTAATACTTTTAATATTTCATTTCAAAGCTTAATAATAGGCAAGCTTTCAAAAAGAATTAATGCAGACAAGTAAATTGTCAGATGAATAATTAAATATCCTAGGTCTTCTATTTTGAGTCTTGGATCTTTGTGTCATTGTTACGAACATAGTTCAGTCATTTCTTGTATATCTGAAAGAAAAAAAATATATAAAACAAAATACAACATGATGTAATCAACACATATGCTGTTTAATTATATTTATTATATATCCTGGCTTGATAAAATCAAAAAGAAAGCAATTAAAGTACAAATTATGTCACTACTTTAAGTTTTCGTGTCTCTGTTACGAACGTAATTGCGTAAATGATATGGCAATATTAAAACAAATATTCAATAAGTATTCATCCTTTGATAAGGGCAGAACAAAACTAACAAATATAGAGTAAAATATAGTACAATATTACTTTATCATCAATGGATTATACAAATATTGCAAAAACATTTATGTTCGTAACAAAAGACGCGAATCAAAAGTCAAATGTTTATCCGAAAGTACTCGACTCGGACAGATTCATGCACTTTGTATGGTCATAAGAGACATATTTCAGTTTCTGATTAATAGTTACATGGTATAAAGATACAATGACTGTATTTATGTGTTAAACATTCACTAAAATTGATACAATATGAAAATACTTACCGAATCTATTATGTTCGTAACTTCTTTTTTTCCACATGGACACAATGAGCATCGCCATGTTTTTAGCAAACAGCTGCGCAACCTTTCTACTTTCGTTTTTAATCTATAATTACACCACTGCTACGGACATTCTGAGCCAAACTTATGATTTATTGGCTGTTATTTTAGCAATCATACTGAAAGCTAATATGTTCGTAACGGTCAAGACACCAAACATTTTACAATCAGAGATCATGTTAAAATTACCAAAAAACTGAGTTATGTTCATGAAACATATTGTAAAAAATAATTTATCACACATACTCATTAATTAAACACAGAAACTGAACTTGACAAATTCTTTAATGTTTGTAGAGAGGTGTTAAAAAGTTCAATGCATATGGACACCATGCGTTACGAACATAAACCACAAATTTTTAAGTTCAGAAAAAAATAATTAAGATAATTTTAGCATGTTTGACAAAATAAATATATTATTTCATTTATATGCTAAGATAATGTACACAAAAATCATGCCAAATGATTTTATTTTTGAATGAATCAACATCTGTATGCCTATTCCAAAATTATGTCACATTCTCTGCATTTGAAATCCCCTAAATGCAATACAACAATGATCAATATTTTTTTTATTTCTCAACTCACATTCATAAAACTATTTATACTATATCCTTACACAAGTATCAAATCATATCAATATCAATCTATCAGCTTACACTTTATTTATTGGAAAATAAAGGAAAAAAGAAATACATTTTAAAAATTCACCAGTATTGAAGAATGAGTTATATCGAATCATCGGGTATCTTGAAGTTTTTAGCTCACCTGAGCTGAAGGATCAAATGAGCTTTTCTGATCACATTTTGTCCGTCGTCCGTCCGTCTGTCTAGCTGTCCGTCCATCCATCTGTCTGTCTGTAAACTTTTCACATTTTCGACTTCTTCTCAAGAACCACTGGGCCAATTTTGACCAAACTTGGTAAAAAGCATCCTTGGGTTAAGGGGAATTTAAATTGTTAAAATGAAGGACCAAATTCCCTCACAAAGGGAGATAATCAAGAAAAGACAAAAATAGGGTGGGGTCATTAAAAAATCTTCTTCTCAAGAACCACTGGGCCAGTAAGGCTGAAACTTAGATGGAAGCATCCTGGGGTAGTGTAGATTCTAAATTGTTCAAATCATGACCCCCCGGGGGTAGGGCGGGGCCACAATGGGGAATCCAAGTTTTACATAAAAATGTATAGGAAAAATCTTTGAAAATCTTCTTCTCAAGAAGCACTGGGCCAGAAAAGCTGAAACTTATGTGGAAGCATCCTGAGGTAGTGTAGATTCTAAATTGTTCAAATCATGACCCCCGGGGGTAGGGCAGGGCCACAATGGGGAATCAAAGTTTTACATAAAAATAGATCGGAAATATCTTTGAAAATCTTCTTCTTAAGAGGCAGTGGGTAAGTAAAGCTGAAACTTATGTGGAAGCATCCTGGGGTAGTGTAGATTCTAAATTGTTCAAATCATGACCCCCGGGGGTAGGGCGGGGCCACAATGGGGAATCCAAGTTTTACATAAAAATATATAGGAAAAATCTTTGAAAATCTTCTTCTCAAGAACCACTGGGCCAGAAAAGCTGAAACTTATGTGGAAGCATCCTGAGATAGTGTAAATTCTAAATTGTTCAAATCATGTCCCCCGGGGGTAGGGCGGGGCCACAATGGGGAATCAAAGTTTTACATAAAAATAGATCGGAAATATCTTTGAAAATCTTCTTCTTAAGAAGCAGTGGGTAAGTAAAGCTGAGACTTATGTGGAAGCATCCTGGGGTAGTGTAGATTCTAAATTGTTCAAATCATGACCCCCGGGGGTAGGGCGTGGCCACAATGGGGAATCCAAGTTTTACATAAAAATATATAGGAAAAATCTTTGAAAATCTTCTTCTCAAGAAGCACTGGGCCAGAAAAGCTGAAACTTATGTGGAAGCATCCTGGGGTAGTGTAGATTCTAAATTGTTCAAATCATGACCCCGGGGGGTAGGGCGGGGCCACAATGGGGAATCAAAGTTTTACATAAAGATATATAGAAAAATCTTGAAAATCTTCTTCTCAAGAAGCACTGGGTAAGTAAAGCTGAAACTTATGTGGAAGAATCCTGGGGTAGTGTAGATTCTAAATTTTTCAAATCATGACCCCTGGGGATAGGGCGGGGCCACAATCGAGAATCAAAGTTTTACATAGAAATATATAGGAAAAATCTTTTAAAAATCTTCTTCTCAAGAACCACTCGGCCAGAAATGCTGAAACTTTTGTGGAAGCATCTTGGGGTAATGTAGATTTCAAATTGTCTAAATTATGTTCAATGGGGTAGGGTGGGGTCACAATATGTATTACTAGGGGGAAATCTGGTAAAGAACAGAATGGCCAAAGCTTTTCAGGTGAGCAATGTGGCCCATGGGCCTCTTGTTCCTTGGTCCCATTAAGTTTGAGATTTGACTGTATTTTAGAAACCTAAATATTATTTTTAAATCTACATGCACTTGTGTTATTAAAAACAATGCGCTTTTCAGAGCTCATGAAGAGGCTAATGCAGCAAGAAAACTGACAGCAGAACAGAGAAGCTTGAAGAAAGAGAAGAAACTGAAGGAGGACACATCATTAGGGGTCCATGTATCTGTGTACAGGTGAAACAGACTTAAATAAACACATGTTTATACACACCTTAAATAGGGATTTTATGTGCTTAACTTTTTTGTTGGAACTA